>NC_073313.1:369049555-369349555 GCF_027595985.1 Sorex araneus
GAAATGGGGAAGGAATGCCAAAGAGAGAGTAAAGCTAATTTCAGAAGCCAGCAAGTAGCCGAGGAATAAAATGTATTTACTGTATGACTTCCAGTGTCCCTATGGTGTCTGCAGATAGCAGTAGAAGTACAAAGAAGTCATTATAAGGAGACATTCTCTAATAATTACATTCACCCAAAGTGTAATAGCATTGTACAGAGGTGTATATTTTATCACTGGAGAAGTATTGGGATACATAACATTGAGGGTATTTATATAACTGCTCTACAGCTAGAAGTGGACTCGAATAGAAGCTGGTAATCTAACTTTAATTTTCACCATGGGGCATAGTGGTGTATTTTATTGATTTATATTATTTTGCCTGGGGCATGATCTCTGTTCAATACACTTTAGAATTCTGTTGTGATTGTTGAGAGTGTACAAATAAGTGTTAAGGCAGTTTAATTAATCGATTCAATATATAGCATTGGTAGGAACTGTGTATGTGCTGAACTGAGCCATGTGCAATCCCAAGGTCTGAAGTGGCTTTGTTCAGTCATATTGATGTCTCACACTAAGCTCATGCTTCATTAATTATTGGATTATGCCTTTTCTCTTTTAAAAAAAAATAGTGGGTTGATATTTTATTAGAACATGTTTATCCTGCTATAATAGCTAATAATGCTCAGAAATAGTAAAATCTGGAGTTAGTCTCCCTTTCTACCAAACCATATGTTTCTGCATTGTCTGTGTTCTTAAAATTATTTATTTTTCACCTTCAGAATCATTGATTCTTCCAGACTTTATTCGTGACAGAAAGAATAAAAGATTTTCTGATCATTGTATGTTCTTTTACTATATGAAATTCGGCAATCGCTTTTCAGCGCATGAGGGAAGCCTTTCAAAACATTTGTTTTCAAGTACCTGATCACTGAGAATAGTATTTGGAATTAAAATCTGAGTCAATAAAGCACTGAGTGTTTCTGCTAAGGACTCGAAAAGCAGTTTCTCAGCAGGCTGGAGCTCAGGGAGCAGGCAAATTCAAGAGCAGAGGCTAATAAAGGCATCAGCCGCTGAAATAGAATTAAATT
Source organism: Sorex araneus (assembly GCF_027595985.1). NCBI lineage: Eukaryota > Metazoa > Chordata > Mammalia > Eulipotyphla > Soricidae > Sorex > Sorex araneus. The sequence continues at coordinate 369,050,626 of NC_073313.1, forward strand.
GAGGGTCAGGAATTAGACTTGACAGAAAGATTAATAATTCAGCTAGGAACATAGAAAGCAACACGGGAAGTTGTGGCTTTTGCTGGGTGATGGTGTTGTAGAAAAAATAACGTGAAATAAAATCAATCACATTTGGGGCCTTGACGCCTTTTGAAGTGGAATGCTGAGTGTCTGACACAGCCCCTGACGTTGCTATTAAGGGTTCCTGCAAAGGCTGAATTTACCAGATTTTTTGTCTTGGCTTATCGACTGAGTAGTCATAGCTTGTAAGAATTACCAGAGACAAGGAAGTTACAGTGACCTTTTTAATCGGGTTGAAGGCAAAGATAAACACCGCCTCCTCCACTTGTAGGACCCTGTTCCTCCCTACCAGCATGTTCTGCCTAGGCCAGAAACCAACTTCATTTTCTCTCTATCCCAGGTAGTGGGGGAATTTGGCGTCTTTGAGTATACCTTATATTTGCTGATAATATAAGGAAGGCACAACAGGAAATAAGTGCAAAAATCTACTACATCTAACGTGTTGTGAACAATTCACTAATGGACACCGGGGTTCTAAGGGTGTAAGTAAAGGTTCACCTAAACTGGGAGACCAGATTCTGTTCCCAAGTCCCATCCACCATTCAGTACTGAGGATTTTGTACTGGTTGCTATGACTAGAGGGTATTATGCATAAGTCAACTAGGAAAGAGCATTGGTGTCCTACAAATGTCATGAACAATGACGCAGACAAGTTGGTTAATACAACAAAATTTATTTTCTCATCCTTATGGCAATTGTAAGTCCATGATCAAGTTTTCATCAGGGTTGATTTTTTTTAAGTTTCCTCTCCATGGCTGGTCCATTGCTTACTTCTTCCTGTGTCTTCCTCTGGCTTTTTCTGTATAATTGTGTATGTTCCAGTCCCCTGATAAAGACACCAGTCCCACTAAATTAGGTTCATTCTAATAACTCTATCTTAATCTAATTAACTTTATAAATACCTATTTCTGAACATACTCCCCCCTCCAGCAGAGTTTCGACAGTTGAGGATCTCCAGAAGCCAACCACGGCCATGTTCAGGGCCACTCTCCACATATTTGGAGGAGCCTCACATGTGGGAGAGCCAACAGAGGAACCCAGGTGTGCAGAACCTGGGGCCGAGATCTCCAAGGATACTCTGATCGGGACAGGGCCTCTTCCAACTGCATCCCCCATTTTCCAGTAACAAGGCAGTCACACCCAGAGACTGACCCCTGTACCATGTAATCCCATCAACAGCCAACATCCAGAGACTATAAATAAAACCAACATCTAATAGCCTAGTTCTCCCTCTTCGAGAACCTGACAAGATACTGAGAGTCTATTGCCTGCTCTGGGGACCCTGGAAAGCTCCCTGTGGTGTATTCGTATCCCAAATACAGTAACATATATACATACCTCTCAGAGAACCCGGCAAGCAACCCATCGCGTATTCAATATGCCAAAAACAGTAACAATAGGTCTCATTCCCCTGACCCTGAAAGAGCCTCCAATCGTTACGTAAAAAGAGTATGGAGAGGCTTGTAAAATCTCAGGGCTGAATGTAAGAGAGACATTACTGGTGCCCGCTCGAGTAAATCGATGAACAAAGGGATGACAGTGATGATGATTATTTCCAAGCATTGTCACATTCTATGATAATAGAGGCAAGATTTCAATATTGAGTTTGGAGGAGCTGGGGACCACAGTTGAGAATATATTCGTTTTTCACTTGCGATGGAGTTTCCAGCATTGCAACCAGATTACAGCTTCCTGCCCTTAAGGTAGGGCCATAAATTTGATACTAGATGTTGATGAGTTTGCATTTTTACAGGTCATTGAAGAAAGAATTGTTTGTACATCCTCTAGGCTCGGGATCAATGTAGACATACACAAAGACAGTAAGGAAGGATAGTCTCTATCTTTGTAAAAATGGACATTTACATATCTTATAAGGATTCTTTGCAAGTGTAAGTTTGCCAAAGTTACAACTTAAAATATGACAGATAAATTATGGAGAAATGCTAAGGTAGAAAATATGAGGGAATAAACTACTATAATTTATGTACAACTGTGGCACAGATGTATTTCAACTATATACTCAAAAGAATTAGTGTTTGTAATTGACATAAGACTGAATCATAGTCTATTCTTTTAAAACTAATATAAACTCATCATTTTATTCTCTATTACACTACCTTGAATTTGTTGGGATTAATAAATTCCCCAAATTATTAGCAACTACTTTATGTTCTAGGTTAATACATGACTCTTAACAAGTTCAGAATATTAGTCAGAAGGGTCTTATAATTTAAAATCTGCAATGTTTTATCTAATAGTTTGCTATTTGGTAATATAATGTATCCGACATAAAAAAAAGTATTGAGCCCATGTGAAAGTGTTTTTTTTTTCAGCTGCTCTGATTATTACGCATGTTCTATCTTCACCTTCTAGGCAGACGGCAGACGTTAGCATTTGCATTCGCAGATGTAGAAGAGTGGCACAGAGTATTTAGGCAACATGCTTTACGTCACAGACTTTGTAAGTGCAGAAATGGAAAATATCCACTAATTTCTATCTAAATAAATGCTCTTTTCAGCACACAGTAAGGTTGGTTTTTCTAGTGAAGCTATTTGATAGTGCAATATATTATGATTTTCCAACAATCACCAACATAGGCAGAACTCAGCATTGCATCGGTTGTTTTTATCAATTTTCATTTTTTAGGTATAGGAGAAGAGAGGGGGTTAATAAGCAGTGGGTAATAATACCCACATAATACGTTTAAATTTTATATGAGATTCTGTATCATGAAAATGAATTCAAGCCCCCAAATGACTTGGGATTACAAAAAAAATAAATAAAACAAAAAATCTCTTCCTATAAGGCAAAATCTCTGAAACAATATAATTCTAGCATTAAAAAATGTGAGTTGTTTTAGATTGTCTTTACACGTGAAGGTATGTCTAAATGTCTAAGCCGTCCACTGCAGCTACTTTTATTTTAAAATTCTGTCGTGTAGTCTGAAATTTCTGTCTTTACATGTCAGAATCTGTCAAAAACAGAACCATTAGTAGGTCTACATCCCTGCATAAGCATTTACTTTGATATAGAAAACATTTATCCATTTTCCTAAATGCTGGCATATTTCTCATTGTTTTCCTTGTTCGATTTTTACTTCCTTCATGATGTGTGCATTTCATTCCTAGCAGGAGTCCTGAACTGTTCTTGTGTATCTTCAGTTGCTACTGTACTTTTGCTCACATCTTAACTCTTTCATTTATTTCTTCACTCATTCATTAAAAAACAAAGAAATTTCAACATTTCTCTATGCCCTTTAGTTGTAGGTATTACACAAATAAAAACTGATCTCTTGACACAGCCACACTTAAGGGGCTAAGGTAATGATAGATAAACATAATTTCAGGATGAGATTCAAGCTCTAAAGAAAAATTAAAGAATGTAAGGAGATAGCAAAATATCAATTCTCCTGATTTGTTGGATTGATCAAAGATGTATGGATAAAAGCAGAACATTAAGGCATTAGAATGTGGACATTGGTGAGAAAGATAGAATGATCATAAGTGGAATAGTCACAGTGGATATTATAAAATACAATAGAAACTTCAAAAGGGTACCAGCTATTCATTGAAGACAGGCTCAAATGGGATGGAGGATTAAATCACCACTGGTGGGGGCCTCAAGGCTCAGAGACACGCGAAGATGGTGGAATTATCTTAAAACAAATATGAAACTGATTGGCATCAGAGTGAATAAAGAAGAGTGAATCAAATGCCAAAAGTCTTCAGAGGGAAATACAAACCAAGCAAAAAGGAAGGTTACTCTGGAGGCGTGCAGATGATGTATGTGAAAGCATATAATTTAGGGTGTCTTTCTTTATGATTTGGTGTGTTTAGGAAAAAGGCAGTGACAAGCAAGGGAAAAAACTGCCAGGGCTAGTTGTAGATCAGTTACTGAACAAAACGCACCTGACACTGCAAGTATTTTCAGCAGCACACTCAGGGGATCCAGTGAAGAAGTCGCTAGAAGATTTCAGAGTACAGCAGAAACCTGGTTTAAGTCTTTGGGCTGTGGGATGAACCAGAAAGGCCAAGCTTCTGGTGATGAGTTTGACTTACAGGGACTGGCTCTAATAATTTCTCAAAGGGATGTATGCAAGTATTTTCTTTTTCTTTTCCTTTTTTCTATCTTTCTTTTTATTTTTTTAATTGAATCACTGTGAGATACAAAGTTATGAAGCTGTTCGTGATCTGCTTTCATTTATACAGTTTTCCAACACCCATCTCTTCACCAGAGTATATTTCCCACCACCAATGTCTCCAGTTTCTCTCCCTCCATCCCCCTACCCCAGTCTTTTTATGGCACACACTTTCCTTCTCTATGTCTCTGTCTTTCTCTGTCTCTGTCTCTCTCTGTCTCTCTCTGCATCTCTCTGTCTCTCTCTGTCTCTGTCTCTCTGTCTCTCTCTCTTTCCCTGTCTCTTGCTGTCTCTCTTGTCTCTTTGTCTCTCTTTGTATCTGTCGTTCTATCTGTCATTCTGTTTGTGTTTCTGTCTATCTGTCTGTCTGTCTCCCTCCTTTTGACCATTTTGGTTTGCAATGCAGATACTTAGGGGTTATCATGTTTATTCCTTTATCTACTTTCAACATGCAGATCTTATCCAGAGTGATCATTTCCAACTATCATTCTCATAGAAGTCCCTTCTGTATCCCAACTGCCTTCTACCACAGCAACTGAAACAAGCTTCCAAGCGTGGATCAATCCTCCTGGCCTGTGCATCTACTGTCTTTAAGTATTAGTCTCATATCATATCTTTTATAGCCCACAAATGAGTGCAGTTATTCTATGGTAACCATTTACAGAATCTGTTGAAAGCTTGAGTCTCTATGAGGTAGGGTTTGATGGCGGGGGGTGGGGTGGTGGCTAACTCAAAATCCCTCCAAGGGCACGACGGATCCAGATGAAGATGTACTCTTAGCATAATTTCTTGACTTCAAAAAGTCCTTGTCTATATGCAGTCTGCTCCCATAACTGCATAGGAAAATAAATGTCTCTTTTCTGTGAGTCTTGTGGATATAGTGATATGTCAAAAATGATTGAAATATATGGCTCACTCTTTAGCCAGAACAATAGATTATCACCACTATAGGTTCCTGTTAGAGAATTCAATCTTAAGTATACAATTTAACAGCTGCCAAGTGCCTGCTAAAGATATATGATATTTGAGAGGAAGAATGACTGGATGGAGGGATTATGTGCCCATCAGATGCTCTCTTAATTTACCTTTCTCACATTTAATTGTACAATCAGAAAGCAGCAGAACCAAGGCACAATGATATCAGCCTCTCACTGAGTAAGATTTAATGATATGCCTCCTCCTTTATAAAAGTTTAATAGTAAATGCATGCACTTGAATAACAGTTCTATCTTCCATTACATCATAGATTACTCATTGTGTTCATCTGTGTCTGAGATGATCACCATAAATTCCTCTTTAACTTCACATCATGGATATCTCTTAACTCTGTAAGGAAGTTTGATTTGGATATTTTGAATGATTGCAAAATTGACATGATGAAAAATATTTCCCCTCTTTTCCCAAGATCTTTTAAGATCTGGGCCCTAGGTATCTGAGAACAACATGAAAAGGCTGACTATTTTGTGTCTGGTAATAATATTCAAACCATGTGTTTTTGACTCATTTCACTCATTTCATTCATCACTTAGCATGATACTGTCTATGTTGATCCATCTATATGCAAATTTCATGACTTTATCCTTTCTAACAGCTGCATAGTATTCCATTGTGTAAATGTACCAAAGTTTCTTTAACCAGTCATCTGTTCTCCGGCATTCAGGATTTTTCCCAGATTCTGGTGATTGTAAACAGTGCTGCAATGATCATATAGGTGCAGATGTCATTTTTACTATACTTCTTTGCATATTTTAGATATATTCCCAGAAGTGCTATTGCTGGGTCAAATGGGAGCTAAATTTATAAATTTTTGAGAATCATTCATATTGTTTTCCAAAAGGGCTGAACCAGTCGGCATTCCCACCAGCAGTGAAGGAGAGTCCCTTTCTTCCCACATCCTTGCCAACACCGGTTGCTTTTGTTCTTTTGGATGTGGGCCAATCTCTGTGGTGTGAGGTGGTATCTCATTGTTGTTTTGATCTGCATCTCTCTGATGATTAGTAATGAGGAGCATTTTTTCATGTGTCTTTTGGCCATTCGGATTTCTTCTTTGAAAAAGTTTCTGTTCATTTCATTGCCCCATTTTCTGATGATGTTGGATGTTTTCTTCTTGTGGAGTTCAACTGTATCTCATGTATCTCATGGTGATTCACTAATAAAAATTTTTTAAAAATAAAATAAAATTGCATCTCACCTTTAAAAAACCCCATGTGTTTTTTTTTAGGCATCTTCTTCTACAATATTTAAGTCCTATGACAAAATTCAAGTTACCTCAAATTCCTTTAGAAGTGGTCTAAGCATAAATATTTAAAATAGGTGTAAAATGTATCTAGCCCATCAATTTTTAGTATCTACTTAAAGAAAACCTACGTTAAGCTTTATGTGCCATGTCAGCATAAATTATCTAGGTCCTAGATAAATCCCCAAAGAAACATGCATTAATGTTAATGCATAGAATTTAGAGTATTTATGTGAAAAGGGGATTAAGAACTCTAATTATGCTTTAAAGTAATTAATCTAATCCTGGATACTTGTTTATTGCTTCTTTAATTATCATAAAATATCTGTTATGTATATGTACTATTAGTTCTGAGTTTTGAATACTTACTTATATCACTTGTCATCCTGTTCCTCATCGATTTGCTTGAGTGAGAGCCAGAACAGTCTGCATTCATCCCTGTCACGTGCTACTGTAGCCCGATGGTGTCTGCTTGCTCCAGGAACATGAGGATGCTCAAACTGTTTGTTCAGCATCTTGATGAAGAAGTCTGACTATTTATTAGGTGGGCAGCCAGTCATTCTTTTGATGTCCTGTGGAATCCAGTCAGTAACAGCTCTAGTCTAGCAGTCGTCTCCAAATCACATTAATTGCAATTTTCGATGTCTTGGCAAACGAGACAGCATTATTATCAATTGTTGATAGAGGTTGGAACCCCAGATTCCTTCTCTCACTTGAGTGAAACATTATATTTGAAGCATAGCTCTTTTGATTCCTCTTTGGGAGATCTGAATAGCATTCTCGTCCTGTTTTTGTAGGGCCCAGGTCTCTGAGGCGTATGTTAGTGCAGGAAGAACAGTGGAGTCAAAAAGATGTGCCTGGAGCCGGAAAGTTCTTCATCCTCTTAACTTCTTGCTCTTGAAGGCTTTCCACGCCACTCTCTTCCTGCTGTGCAGCTCAAGTGACAGGTTGTTTGTCATGTTGAGTTCTCGACGCGGGTACACATAACTGCTACATTTGGAGATGTTTGTTCCGTTGAGAGCAAATGGAACATCAGGAACTAGTCTGTTCCTCATGAACATTGACTTAGTGAGATTTAGCTGCAGTGCAACCTTTCCACATTCACGGTCAAAGTCAGCCAGCTCTTATGCCGCTGGGATAATTTTTGGTGTTATTAGAACGATGTCATTAGTGAAGCAGAGGTGATGTATTTGCCAACCGTCTATCTTTACCCGCAGTCCTTCTCATTCCAATCATTGCATGATGTTCTTGAGGGTGACACTGAAGAGTTTCAGTGAAATGGTATCGCCCTGCTGAACCCCTCTCTTTACATCAACGAACACTTCCTTGTAGAATGGTGAGATCTTGGTGGTGAATCCGTAATACAGCTCGAGGAGGATCTTGATGCACGAGTTTGAATGCCCTGTTTGGCTAGAGCTCCAATGACCACTTCAGTCTCAACAGAATCAAAGGTCTTCTTTAAATCAATGAATGTTAGACTGAGTGGCATCTTGAACTCTTATGAAACTTCAATGAGCTTGGTCACCATGTGGATATGGTCGATCATGCTGAATCCTTCTCAGAACCCGGCTTGCTTGCATGGTTGTCCTTTGTCTAGTGTTTTGCCAATCCTATTCAGGATGACTCGAGTGAATAACCTGTAGATGATGGACAGCAGGCAGATTGGGCGATAATTGCTGAAGTTGTTGATGTCTCCCTTCTCGTACAACAGGACGGTTCTGCTGGTTTTCCACTGGGATGGAATTTTGCATTCAGACGGGTAGCGTCTGAAGAACCAAGCCAGTGTATTGATGAGTACTAGTGGAAGATTTTTCAGGTGTTCACGTCTGACCTTGTTTTGACTGGTGCTGTATGCTTCTTTACCGACAAAATGGCATGTTGGATTTTGGAAGGGAGAATGCTGGGAACGACATATCCATCCTGAAGAATTTGGTATGTGGGAGGGTGGACATGGCTATCAAAGAGATTCTAGTAGAAGTTGTGGATAACCTTTCCTTTTTCCCTTCTGGAAGATGTGATATATCCATCAGGATGTCGGAGGGCACTCATCTTGGTCCTATAGTTGGAGAAGGATAGGCGAGTGTTGCGAATATTTACCCCAGCTTCTGCCACATCTGCCAACGCTGCTGCTCTTCTCTCTTTGAGGTCTTCCTTTATCGCTTCTCTGCACATCTCTGCAAGCTCGGACATTAGCTTGTGATTGCCTAAGGCTCACGCCAAACCACTTTGTCGAGTGAGGTTGAGAGATTCCAAAGACAGGCATCTTTTTGTGGCTTTCTCCCTCTTAGCATTCCTTGCACAATCATGGGGGTGCTGAGCCAGTCAAGCATATTCCTTGTCAATGTTGTCAACAATGGCATCTTCCCATTTTGCCACAATAGTGCCAAAGGCTCTCAGTTGGTGGTCTTTCAGGGAGTTCTCTTAAACTTTGCAGCCCTTTCTCCCTGCTCCGTGAAGTAGAATTTTGCACGAAGGAGATGGTGGTCTGATCCCGTTTGGAATTTTGGGACAACAGCAACATCGGTCAGGCAAAACCGTCAATTAAATATGATGTGGCCAATTTTGTTGTAGAACTGTCCACTGGGAAATTGCCATGTCCAACGTTTAGATTCGGCCTTCTGGAACTGTGAGTTATCATAGATGGTCTTGGTCAACATGATGAACTCAGTCTCTCACCCTGTTCATTCCATTCTAGGGCCATGGGTCCCAATGTGGAGTTCTTTGGGCGACCTCCTCGCTCCTATCTTGGTGTTAAAATCACCAACAATGACCTTGTAGAAGGTGTGGTCTTCTTTATAGAACTTCTCCAGCTCCATGTAGAACTTCTCAATTTCTTCTTCGTGATAATTGGATGTTGGTGCATAGGTGAGGAAGCTAAAAACTGCTGGCAATGAGCCACATCTATTCAAACGTAAGTGTCTGCCATTTCATGTTGTTAGGCATTTGAATAATCAATGATCATGGCCAAGTTCATGCTGAAGTGGACATTGACACCATTGACGCCTCTACTGTTGCATGTTCTGAGGAATAGTTCTTCTCCAGTGTCAAAAATGGCAGGATGTGATGGATGCCTTCTCGTCTCAGTGAATAAATGATGTCATACTTGATCTTCTGCACTTGCACCATCAGGTCCTCAATGGATGCTTCCGATGCCAGCATATGTGCATTAAAAGTGCAGACAGTCATTTTAGTCCTTCTTTATTTTAGCAGCCTAGTTCGGCCCTGGGAATTTAGCAGCCGCTCCTTGCCTATCCTTCTCAATGCTACCGTATTGGGGGCTCTTCCTTGGTCAGGGGAATCAGGCCTATTTTTTTTACTGTTTTTGGCATATCAAATATGTCACGTGTAGCTTGCCAGGTCTGATGTGCGGGTGGCATGTTGTAATGATCCGCACGCTGACAAACAGGCCACATACCTTGTGCATGGATGTGCTGCTCACATACAGAAAGTACTGGCCAGATAGACACAGTCGATGCAGAGTCCAGCCCTGCACCTGCCCGCATCTCTGGGCAGCACCTGTTGGTTCACTCTTCGCTGGCTGGCACCATTGCCACCCCCTCACCAAGATGAGGCAGTGAACCATCGAGGGGAAAATATTTACTTAAATAAGTATTTAATAAATAAGTATAATAAATACTTATTTGTATATAGAATAAAATAATTATTATCGAGATTACATCCTAAGCAAAACTTATATTATTAACAGATATCAAGAGGGAGACAAATGTTTCCATATTTGATCTGTATCATTGTATCACTGTCATTGATTTTGCTTGAGCAGGCACCAGTAACGTCTCCATTGTGAGACTTGTTATTACTGATATGTCAGTTGAAAACTTGAATGAATGGTTCAATGAGAATCCCCAAAGATTTAAAGACATGAGTGCTCTAAACTGGGTAAGGATTAATTTTGAATGAATCTTATAACTTACACAGTAAGTTAGTTTTGGGATCTTAGTATATAGAATAATTGTTATAAATTTTGTACTAAAGATCAAATGAAGGTATATTTTATGAAAACACTTTGATAAGTCATCTATAGTCAATATTTTTTGTTTTGTATACTATCTAAATGAAACTTTTCATCTTAATGGATTTTTCATATGATGAACCCATAGATTTTTTAAAATTATGTGTTACTTTTTTTTAGAAAAGGCATTTTTACAAATATTTGGAATGTTATCTGATTTTTTTCTAAGAATGATAAGCTCTTAAAAGCACTGCATATTCTTTACCATAAGAAACATGTAACTTGGGTATTCAGTCAGTACAATTTTCATAAGGTTTTATTTTCTCTTCTATGCTATATCCTAGAAATTGGGGAAAGGGAAGGCCAAAATGCAGCTCAGAAGCTTTCTGCAGAATTGAGCGAGCCAAGTCAGAGGAACTAGTTTCTCAAGCTTCATTACAGAAGCTGCCTCTGACATCTCCCTTCCTCCTTCTTCATGTTCTCTCACAATCAAGTAAGATCTTTCTCCTATCTGTCTTATGGGAGGTACTGAAAAAATTGAATGTTATAACCATCTAAAGTATCCTTAGGAAGGCGTCTTTATGTACAGGCAATGCTCTATTAGTTATAGGCAGATTGACTTGATTTTAAAAACCAGAGTTATTACAAAATAATTTCCAGCAATACAGAATTTTCTCATGTCCTTTAACATGTATGTTCGCTGTTTCTTTCTGTCTTGGGTATGTTTAGTCCGAACCCTTCTCCCTTACCCACACATAAAAAAAAAATAGAAAATCTCAGAACATAGGTTAATGCACTGTAATTCCTCAATAAGCATTCCTGATTAAATAAGTGAAAATGTTTTAATGTAAATAATGCTATATAACTATGTTTCAGCACTTTTCAGCTCAACAATGATAATTTCGTATTGGATTTCAACCCAGAGTGAGCAAATGTGTTGAAGCTTCCTGAAAAAGGCAAGTAACAAGTAAAATGCAAACAGGTATAAGTGCTTCTTGATCTGACATTAACAGAGATTAGTTGAAAATATAAGCAGTTACTCTGCATTAAAAAACAAACAAAAGATTCCAACACCCTGACTTCCTTTACATTCTGTCACTCTTGTCTTATCTTTTAATTAAACCTGAACTTAAAATAAATGTGTCTGGTGTGCTAGTTTATTAAGTGGAATATCAATGGAGAGTTTCTAGATTCAGCAATTGGTATGCGATAGGATGCCTTTTAAGAACAAACGGCCACATCAAAGGCTCTGATTTTATTGGGAGTTCAAGTTTATAGCTCTCTGATTGGAAAGGAGTAGAATAAGTGTGAGCATTGAAGTCATTTCACTTTAGACTCCAATATATGTTGCAGTGCTCTGCTTGGTTTAGTTAAGGAATGATTAACTTTTATTAAACACGGAGATTTTGTCAGGAAACATAAAGTTCATTAGAATTTAAATGAATGAAAGCCAGCATAAAAGTTTTGAATTATACCTGCTGATTTTGCATGCATCATCCATTTGTGTCCTTTGCTTAAATTTATCACAATCAGATTTACCAATGACTCTCAGCTAGTCAATCAGATTGATCAGCTATTAGAGGTTACTGTTGAGCAGTTATTGTACCAGTAGCCAATGGTATGATTGATCTGTATATATTGAACAGCAAAGTCATTGCCTTTGGTTTGCTTAAATAATAAGCAAACCAAAGGCAATGACTTTGCTGTTCAATATATACAGATCAATCGCACGTACCTATATTTATTTGCACTATATATATTAAAGATTTCTGAATGCCAAGAGAATTGTTCCTAGTCCTCGATCTACCACTTGGTTACTTTGAATGCTTAGTATTCTGTGACTTAAATTTTATTTATGAAATAAGAATGAAAATAAATATTCAAATGGATTATACAGAAAAAAAACAAAAATAGATGATACATAGAAATGCTTCAGAATTAAATTTTTTAAATAGCAAAGAGTAAAGTGAGAGTGTTCTTATCTGCCTTTTTAGCTTTGCTATCATTGTTTAGACAAATATGATCTTTTAATAATAATCTGCAGGACTGGTTTTATAGTACAACTGCTAAGATGTTCACCTTGCACACAGCCAATCTGGGTTCAATATCTGGCATGCATAAGGTCCCCCAAGCACTTACAGGGGTGATCCCTGAGGTTAAAGCTTGGAGAAAGCCCTGAGCCCCACTTGTTGTTTGTGTATGAAACAAGCAAACAAAAACCCAAACAATAATTTGTCACAGTTGTGTATCTAAATGTAAGAACACACCATTATCTATATGCAAAGAACAGATACAAACATTGGAAGAAAAGCAGGAAGGAATATAAATGCAAATATTCATGATGGACACACATATATTTAATTATGAGTATGTATTATCATCATCATCCCGTTGATCATCGATTTTCTCGAGCGGTCTCAGTAACTCTCTATTCATCCTAGCCCTGGGATTTTAGAAGCCTCTCTCTACTCATCCAACCCAACAGTGCCGCATTGGAGGCTCTTTCAGGGTCAGGGGAATGAGACCCACCATAGTTACAGGTTTTGGCATATGAATATGCCATGGGGAGCTTGCCAGGCTCTCCCATGTGGGCAGGAAACTCTCAGTAGCCTGCCAGGTTCTCCGAGAGGGAGGATGAGGCTATAAGATGTCGCATCTGGGAGCTTGGTTTTATAGTCTCTGGATGTTGGCCATGGATGGGATTACACGTCTCCAAGGGCAGTTTCTGGGTGTGACTGCATGGTCATTTAAAATAAGATATGTCGTTAATATGTAACATTATAAGAAAACATGGGATTGGTTGCATGTTTACGTTTGAAATTCATAAGACAGACTTAAACAGAAAAATCATATTATCTGGGGATAGAACAATAATACTTGGGTCTTCCAAGCCTTTCCAGAAGTAATACACAAGCTTAGAGCCAGAAAGTCCTGAGCACCACCAGTTATGGTCCCAAACTCATATATATGTATATATATATGTACATATACATATATACATGTATATGTACATATATACATATAGCCCATACATATGTGTATATATACATATATACATACATACATATATATACTAGAGGCTGCCCCAAAAGCTGCCCCCAAAGTCTGAATCAGTCTCAGAGAGCCCAGCAAGCTACCAACAGTATCCTGCCCACATGACAGAGCCTGACAAGCTACCCGTGGTATATTCGATGTGCCAAAAACAGTAACAACAATGGTTCTTTTTTTTCAATTTTTATTTTATCACCATGTGGAAAGTTACAAAGTTCTCAGTACAACAATGGTTCTTATTCCCCTGATCCTGAAAGAGCCCCTAATACACCATCGAGGTACACTAGCACATGACAGGGACGGATGGAGAAGTTACTGGTGCCTGCTCAAGCAAAACGATGAACAACGGGATGGCAGTTATACAGTGATACAGTGACATATATGTTGACTGACTTCACTTAGTATGCTATCCTCTAGTTCTATGTTGCTGTGATATATCTGCATATGTATATATAATCCATTATATATAATGGATTACTTATGTGGTTCTAAGAAAGAATAAAATCATGGAATTTGCAGTTTATGCTCCCTTTAATTACTTCTTTATAAGATAAAATTTATTTACTCTGAGCTAGTAAGATTCACTATGAACAGGTGAGGTCTAGACTTGATTAAAAATCTCTCATAGGACGAGTCCAAGGATTGCATGTTTTGTGCATTCAAATATTATGTATAGCCAAAGAACTAAAATTAATGTTGAGATTTCAGAAGGAATTAGAATGAGCTGGTCAGCTATTTCAGTAACATGCATTTCAGTTCATTTACCAGAAGGTATTGTAACCATTAGAAAGAAAAACAGACATTAAATGGGATGTTTCCATCAGTCGGGCTGAATCATCAACAGGATCCATCCAGATAGCAGATAACTTGTTTAGGATTATTCTGCAGGGAGATTTCTGCCCTGGGGCTGAAGTTTGAATTAAATCCCATCCCAAAGCCTTTATAGGCCAAATCTCTAGTGTTATGTGGTTCAATTTGTAAAACAAGAGCCGAGAGTGTTAGGCGTTATCCAAAAGCAATGAGCGCAGTTCCATCAGAGAGCTACTATTCAGTCTTATTCAGAGGCAAAAACCACTTTCAGATCCGCTCGGTTTTCTGATGTCACTGCGAAGTGGAGGCTCCACTAACAAATCCGGCTTATCTCCTGCACTCCAGTGTTGCATTCTGCTTCAAAGAATGGCCTTCCCAGGCTCCCTTGCTCATCCTGTACTAACATCATACCTCATTCTCTTTTATAGGATCATTAAAATGATTAAGCCGAGTAATTACATTGCCAGCAAGTACGGCTCATCTCATTGCATGTACACTAAATGTCTTCTTGGTTTTGAAACCAGCTGGACTATGTCACGAATGTTGACAACAAAGGTAATGGCTTTTACACCTAGAAGAGCCAATGGATTTTGTATAGGGAGTTTTAGATTTGCCACCGAGGGGGAAAATTGCAATCACTCCTTTCACAATGATAATAGCTTACTGTACATCAACTATTGTGAAGCCACTGAAATGGCTAAGTGGTTCAGGGCTCTGTATTATCTCTCAGGGCCAGAGCAGGATTGCCATTTTTGGCAAGAAATATCTAGCTATCCATTTATTGCCTCTTGTTAGGAATAATATGGGAATTCATTTGCTTGCCAGAAAATTTTTGGCTACGGAATTTAAGAAATTTGTTTTGTGTTGCTGCAATAATGATCATTTGGGGATCTTTTGTTTTCCACATTACTTTCCCTTTTCTTTTAATTAACCTACAGTCTTAAGGAAATGTTAAAAAACTAAAATGCTACCATTTTCCTACCTCTATGGGACAGAGGTAGGAAATGTCTTTGGTTCTTTATTTGCGTTCAAGATGGGAATGACTCCAAGAGAGGATCTAAGGGAAGTTCGCTGTGTCTCGTTTCTTTGTGGGATGAGTAAGGTCATGTGGATTTGAGCCCTGTGGATCTCTTAGAAACCTCTGCCCCTACGGCAAAAAGGCCTTCACAGTCGTGACTTCACTCATGAAAACAACTTGGCTTAAGAAAGGCGACTTTTCTATTATAAGAAGAAAATTATACTCAGTAACTTGCTAAGTTGCTACACCTAAAGTAACAAACATAGGATCAAGTGTGGGCCCTAAGGGTTCAGGAAGATGGAACAAGTATTATTGCTTAGCTTGAGAACGTGGTTTCCAATCAAACCTGGGCTCGAATCCTTGCTTCAACTCCTCTTCGCTATGTGACTCAGGCAATTTAATTATTTCCTTCTTAAAAAGAATGATATAAATAGGAATGGAGTCAAAGAATTAATCTGAGGACTATTGTTATCAGATCTATGGGAACATTTAGAACTGAGTCTATTTCATTATATTCACTAAACTTGGACATGATATTATTTAATCTTTGCTCACATATAAATGAGACAGTCTTTATAAGAGATGGAGATGCAGGCAATGAATTATACTCCCCTGTCCCTGTTGAAAGCCTTCAGTTGAGATTCTGTTTTTTCAGAAGCAACTTTTTTTTTTTTTTAAATCTGCCAGCAATCTAGCTTGGACACAGCTGTTTGGACACTTAAGTGACAGTGTTAGCCAGACAAGAGCAGAATAAAGGAAGGTTTATCTTTTTATTTTTGTCATTTTGTTACTTTTGTTATAGCTGGTTTTATTTGTCTTAAATCCCTTGCTACAGTTCCAGGGTTTGTCAAGTGCCGAGCCAGCTGGGAGGAAAGCTCCTATTACTGCCTTTTATCCACTTCCAGTTCAGACCAACCTCAGTATGTTGGAGGATCAGGAAAATTGAAATTACAAGTTGTACGTTGCCAAATATTTCTGTCATTTCACGTGATAATTTTGCCTTTTCTTGCCACCAATCTGACGTATCCAAAAATAAGGACAATTTGTCCATGAAAAAGACCACTCAATCGAAGCTCTCTCATCTTTTGGGAGGGAGCAAGTTTACATTTCAGAAGTTCATCTAGTACTTGTTCTCCAGTATGAATTTTTCAGTGTCATTCATATTGAAATATATCTGAAAAAGGATGCATTAGGGAAGGGCTGGAAGTGGCACTTTCTCCAGAGAGAATTCATTTTGCAGAAAAGTACTTTTTGGAAAGTACTCTATCTTAGTGTATGGTATAAATCTGTATAAATCTGTTTTAAATCTGAACAAGAATATGCGCATGTTTGTGTCCATGCTATCTCTGACATACATAGACATTTGTACACATGAACATTCATACAGACATCCATGCATACATGTACATGCACACATACACAAAAGCAGAGATTCACATAGACACACAGCAGACACATCACATACACAGATTTTTGAGAACAAATAACCCATATTTCCTTGGAGAAAAGAAATGGTAAAATAAAAGATTTCAATTAAGAAAACTGTATTAGTAGACAGTGGTATAAATCGGGCAAAGGTTTGGTTATTTTAAAGAAATAAATCTCAAAATTGATAGCTTAAGCTATATAATTAATATATAGTAGAGAATATTTGCTACCACAAATAAATAGAGGAATAGAATTAGGTCTGGGAGGGAAGTGAGAAATTTCTACTGGATTTAGACATATGTGATTTACATTGAAATAGCAAATTTCCATGACATTTTATTTTAAAAGTTCACATTGAAATAGCAAATAGGTCTTCTTTTGTTCCATTTGATTGTGAAGCTAGAAAATGCAAAAGAATTATGATTCTGATTTCTAAGAGCAGTGAGTTTAATTGCTTTACCCTCTCTATTCTTAAGTGCTCAGAGTTCATCTTCTTATGCTATGAGCGTGGGAATTCCTGGCCATCAATCCATCTGAAAGTCTGATGGTTCCTTATCTTTCCTTTCTGTTGCGAGGAAGGCCAGAGCAAGAAGGTCCTCATCAATATGAATGCATATAGAAAAATTAAACTTTGATTATGGTGTTGGAGGACACCATAAACCTTAAAGGACAGAAGACATGCTTTGCATGCAGTAGGACAGCACTGCGTGGTCCCTGAGCACCTCTGGGTACAATCCTCAAATCCCTGCAAGTTGTGCCCCCCCCAAAAAAAAACAGAAAGGAAAATTGTATTATTCCCAGGTTCATCTTTGGTAGCTAATGACAAAGGATGTCACTGGGTCATTAGTGATGATATTCCTCCACTGGACAGACTGGACAATCAGGGAGTCCAGTGATGCAATATTCTCCATCAAATTCACCACTGCAGTGACAAATAACTAATGTAATTTAAGAAGGAAGACATAGCCATTGATGCTGAGACTACAGATTGTTACCAAGACCAAACAGTATAGACAGAATCTGTATTTCCAAGGAAGGGAAATTCCAAACTGAATACCTTCGTTAGTCTTCCAACAGATCTCATACCTAAAAGGAAACACAGAGGTCCTGCTGGAAACAGGCACCTTTGGAGAGAAAATCCTTCCCACGAACTTTCCTGGAGTCAAATTCCCTATGAGTTCCTGACACGCTGTAGTGCCCTTTGCAATTAGGACCCTGGAAATGGTGGTTTTCTGACCATATCACTCACTCTCAAGCACCCACCTGATAATTTTCAGAGAATCTGGCTCTAAGATAGGTACTTCCAATTCAACCTCCTATCTCAGCATCCCTTGCTTGTCTCTTACAAATGGTACTGGCCAAGGACTTCATTAATGCCTTGCTTGTGTTAGGAGTTATCTCTTACCCATGGGTGCCACATAAAGGACTTTCATTGATGCAACGGACAGTTCTAAACATTTAGGTAAGGATTTCTTTCTAAAGAAAATGGGGATAAATAAAAGTCATAATTTACAGGCTAGAATCATATATCTCCTCTAACCATGTATCAAGGAAACTTGTCATATGTAACCCAATGTGTACATCTAGCTTTGTCTATGCATTTTTTTCTTGTATCTTTTCTGACAAGAAAGTTTTTGGATTTCTTCAGTACTCACCAGGGAACATTAATTCTGACATTTAAATGATCTTATTTCTACCTCTTTGAAAACCTGGTATATAATATTGAGTCTTCCCCCTTCCTGTTTCAGGATTTTATTTCATTCAGATCTTTCTTATATTTTATCATCTCTTTTGATATCTTGAAAAAGATTTTATATTTTCAAACATGTTTATTTTTATACTGTCATTGTCATCACTGTCATCCCATTGCTCATGGATTTGCTTGAACGGGCACCAGTAACGTCTCTATCATGAGAGTTGTTACTGTTTTTGGCATATCGAATATGCCATGGGTAGCTTGCCAGACTCTGCCGTGGGGGTGAGATACTCTTGATAGCTTGCTGGGCTCTCTGAGAGGGGCAGAGTAATCAAACCCAGGTTGACCTCATGCAAGACTAATGCCCTACCCTCTGTGCTATTGCTCCAGTCCCACCTTTGTTTTATTATACCATCAAATTCTTTTTTTTCTTTTCTCTAGGGTTTTTGGTTCACAGCCAGTGATATTCAGGGGTTACCACTGGCTCCGCACTCAGGATTACTCTTGAATTACTCTTGAGGACCTTATGGAATGCTGGGGGTTCAAACCTGGGTTGACTGCATACTAGACAAATGCACTCCCAAAATAGTACATTTGCTATTCCAAATAGCAAATGTACTATTGCTCCAGTCCCAGCAAATTCTTGCATTACAATTAATTTGGATGAAACCTGGGTTCAGTCTTAGCTACTATTCTTGTCTTCCCATCTTAAAAAGTTTTCTCTTGAGGTTGGAGAGATAGTACAGCTCTGCCTTGAACAAGACCAACATGGATTTGACCCCTGGCATTCCCCAGGTTCCCTGAGCCCACTATGAGTGATCTCTGAGTTCAGAGCCAAGAGAACACCCTGAGCACTGCTTGGTGTGGCCTGAATACAAAGGAGGCTTCCTTAGATTTTTGTTTGTCACCAAATTTGGAACACCTTGGTCACTTCCTTTTTATCCTTTCCTAGACCACCACCCAGTCTGATGACACTTATTCGGGGACTCACAGTGCCAGTACTTGCATCAGAGGCTAATTCTCCAGTAGTTGAACCTCTGAGATTCATTTTAGCTAATTTTCAATAATATACCTTAGTACTCAGTTTTTCCGTAAAACTCTTCTGCTGTTACTACAGTCCTTCAAAAACTAGAAATTGACCATATGACTTCGCAATACCACTTCTGGGCATATATCCTGAGGATGCAAAAAAGCACAGTAGAAATGACATCTGTACCTATATATTCATTGCAGCACTGTTCACAATAGCCAAAATCTGGAAACAACCTGAGAACCCTAAAACAGATGACTGGTTAAAGAAACTTTGGTATATCTACACAATGGAATACTATGCAGCTGTTAGGAGAGATGAAGTCATGAAATTTGCTTATAAATGAACAGACATGGAGAGTATCATGCTAAGTGAAATGGGTCAGAAAGAGAGGGACAGACATAGAAGGATTGCACTCATTGGTGGAATATAGAATAACATCACATGAGGCTAACACCCAAGGACATAGATACAAGGGCCAGGAGGATTGCCCCATAGCTGGAAGCCTGCTTCATGAGGGAGGGGAGAAGGCAGATGGAATAGAGAAGGGATCACTGAGAAAATGATGGCTGGAGGAACCAGCTGGGATGGGAGATGCATGCCGAAAGTAGATAATGGACCAAACATGATGACCTCTCAGTGTCTGTGTTGCAAGCCATAATGCCCAGAAGTAAAGAGAGAGTATGGGGAATATTGTCTGCCTTAGAGGCAGGGGGAGGGTGGGAAAGAGGGGGATATTGGTACTGGGAATATTGGTGGTGGGGAACGTGCACTGGTGGAGGGATGGGTGTTTGATCATTGTGAGATTGTAACCCAAACATGAAAGCTTGTAACTATCTCACAGTGATTCAATAAAAAGAAAGAAAGAAAGAAAGAAAGAAAGAAAGAAAGAAAGAAAGAAAGAAAGAAAGAAAGAAAGAAAGAAAGAAAGAAAGAAAGAAAGAAAGAAAGAAAGAAAGAAAGAAAGAAAGAAAGAAAGAAAGAAAGAAAGAAAGAAAGAAAGAAAGAAAGAAAGAAAGAAAATCCTCTAAATCCATGCATGCTTCTAGTCAGTGGTTCGTGCTGGTGTCTGTCTGTAGGCACAAAGCTCAGAGCCGCTGACCTAGCCCCTAAGCGAAGGCATATCTGACTGCCCAGAGGCGAGTGGGCCCTGAAATCTGTGACTCTGTTCTCCAACTTCCTGCCCTGTGAGCGCTAGATAATTTCCTCCTCGATTCAGCATGCACATGAGAGTATTCATGCTTTCCTAAGAAAACATTCGTGTTCATCCATCACCACACAGTGATTCTTCTGTATAAAACAGACAGTATAGGGGCCAGAGCGATAGTCCAGTGGGGAGGGTGTTTGCCTTGCACGTGGCCAACCAAGGTTCCAAGTCCAGCATCCTATAGGGTCCCCTGAGCCTCACTGGGTGTGACCCAAAAAGCCAAAAATAAATAACAGACAGAAGATGCAGCAAACCTGGGAAGATGCAGAAACAAACAGGGTCCCACAAACACTTTGGAAATGAAGAAAAAACAATCCAGACGACCCAGATGTTGGATAAAAACAATTACATATGAGAATTTACAGGAAAATAAAAGACTGAATAAAATAAAGAATCTGAACATAGAACTGGAAATCTGAAAAACAATTGTGATCTCTTTCCAAAGTCTGTGGGTAAAAAGGGTGGGCTTGGCTTACCTTAATTTTCATACATAATATATTTTTAACACACTAAGAATGTATAGATTTTAATAATATATTTAATAGTTTAATATTAACACAAGTTCAACAGATTAATTGTAACTAAATTATTTTATTTCTTTGCTATTGACAAAATAAGAATTAAATATTCCAATATTCAGGGAATACCTAATAAAAAATATTGGAATAGTAAATAATTCCAATATTCAGGGCAGAGTGTCTCATCCCTGCGTGCCTGGCTGTCTTCCCTGGGGCCCCTCAGAGAGGATGTGCTCCAGCTTCCCTCGAAGAGTTCTGAGCAGAGTTCCCGGTGGCCAAAGACCTTTGGAGCCTAGCCACAGCCATGCTCAAGGCCCCTCTCCACACTTTCAGACGAGACTCATGCATGAAGTTACCCGCAGAGGAACCCAGGTATGTGGGACTTGGGGCTGAGACCGCCAAGGCTGCTTAGATCAGGACTGGGCCTCCTCCGCCCAGATTTCCCATTTCCCAGTAGCTAGGTGGTCACACCCAGGGACTGGCCCCGGTGCCGTGTAATCCCATGCACAGCCAGCATCCAGAGACTTAAAAACAAGCTCCCAGAAGATATCTTATAGCCTACTTCTCCTCCAGAAAACTCCCAGGCAAACTACTAGGAGTTTCCTGCCCACGTGGGAGAGCCTCGCAAGGTCCCCATGGTGTATTAATATGCCAAAGCCAGTAACAAGCTGGGTCTCATTCTCCTGACCCTGAAAGAGCCTCTAATGTGGCATCCTTGGGAAGGATGAATAGAGAGAAGCTTCTAAAATCTCAGGGCTAGGACAAATGGAGACATTACTGAGACCACTCGAGAAATTTGATGATCAACGGGATGATGATGATGATGATGATGATGATTCAGGGAATACTATTATATAACTATGAGCTACCTAAATGTGTAATTTGGATAGTTGATTTAACATTGATAAAACATTGTAAATACCACTAACTGAAAAATGAATAACAAATTTTTGAACTTTATCTATACTCTTACACCATTGATATGCAATTTAGCTTTTGTAGACAAAAATCCTGATTTTATAAGCAATATCCTGCTCCATTTGCTCTCAATGAAACGAACATCTCTGAATACAGCAGTTATGCATACCTGGGTCGAGAACTCAACATGAGAAATGAGTTGGTGCCAGAACTGTGCAGGAGGAAGAGAGCAGCGTGGAACGCCTTCAAGAGCGTCGAGGAAGTGGTCAGAGGACGAAGAACCTCCGACACTTCTTTTTGATTCCACCGTTCTTCCTGCACTAACATATGCCTCAGAGACCTGGATCCTATGCAAACAGGATGAGAACACCATTCAGGTGTCCCAAAGAGGAATCGAAAGAGCTATGCTAGGAGTATCACATCTCATTCAAGTGAGAAAAGAAATCCGGAGTTTTGACCTCCATCGATGGTCAAGAATCAGGGACGCTGTCTTGTTTGCCAAAGCACCAAATATCAGATGGGCCAGTCATGTAATGCGATTCAGAGATGACCACTGGACTAGAGCTGTTACTGACTGGATTCCACGGGACATCAGAAAACTGCATGGCTGCCCACCAACTAGATGGTTGGATTTCTTCGTCAAATCCCTGAATGAACGATTTGAATCTCTTCCTGTCCCTGGAGCAAGGAGATGTTATTGGGCTGCACTAGCTCGAGACAGGGACAAATGGCAACGTTAGTGGCACCTGCTTGAGTAAATCGAAGATCAATGGGACGACAAGTGATACAAGTGATCCTGCTCAGACACAGAATGAACTCATTCATAAGCTTGTTTCTCATAAAAAAACATGGTTGGGTTAGTCAAAGAGATATTAAAGCAGGTAGGGTGTTTTCCTTGCATATGATCAACTTGGGCTCTACCCCAACATCCCTCTGGTTTCTTAGGACTAACCGGAGTAATCCAGGAGTGCAGAACCAGGAGTAAACTCAGAGCACAGCTCTGTATATATTCTGTTGGAGACCTACTCAAATCTGCTGAATTCTTATGACCTATTCCAACCCACACCATCTGAATAAATCACAGCTCACTTTATTCCATGATTTCTTCAATAATCACTGTCACTGTCATCCCTTTGCTCATCGATTTGGTCCAGCAGGCACCAGTGTCTCCATTGTGAGACTTGTTGTTACTGTTTTTGGCATATCGAATATGCCACGGGGAGCTTGCCAGGCTCTGCTGTGCGGGTGAGATACTCTCGGTAGCTTGCCGGGCTCTCCGAGAGGGGCAGAGGAATCAAACTCAGCTCAGCTGCATGTAAGGCAAACGCCCTATCTGTGTGCTATCACTCCAGCCCATCCAAATAAATAAATAGTAAATAAATAAATAAATAATCAACTCAAAAGAAAAGCAATTAGGGAGTCACAAAGGCTCAAAGGCAATTGTAATGAAGAGCATGAGAACAGGCAGAAGGTTGCTGCTGGGGTGGGGATTATGTCCGGGAGGGGGTCAGCATGATGGTGGTGAAAGGCAGTGATTGCTCTGAAGGAGGATATAGTGCTGAAGGGAGGGAAAGTGGCACCTCTGACACCCCAACAGAAGCAGTATTGTGAACCACAGCGTCTAACGGGGGTGGAAGAAAATCTGAGGGTACTGTTGGAGAGGAGTGGACACTTAGGAAGGAGTGCTTTGGGAATATTTTATGCCAAAAACTCAGTCATGAATAACTTCATAACTTTTTATTTCATGGTGATTCAATTAAAAAAACTTAATAAATACTGGAAATTAATAAAATAAGACAAATAAAAACTAAAAATTTGGAGCAACTTACATTAATTCAAAGATAAAATAATTTTGACAAGAAAAGATAGGGGAAAATTCTATGAACTTTGAGTAGCTTTCTAACAGCACATATATATCAAGGATTAAAAATATATATAAAATAAAATTAACTGTATTTAGATTTTAAGTACTCTTAATTAGACACATTTCATGATCAATTAGTTTAATGGTCGTATATTACATATACGTAAAAACAAAGATAATTTCTGCTATTTGGATATTAGTTACATCAAAATTTTTATAATCCATGAAATGACCCCATTGTAAATATTTTGCAGTTAATTTTATGCTAGCTAAATATATCATTTCACTCTTCCTATGATATCATGCTTATCTTGAAGCTTCTCTCAAAGTAATTGAATATAAAACATAGAGCAGCTATAAAGACATTGAGATACAAGTTTTAATCTCAGTTTTAGCATTGTACATAATTTTAGTAGATCATTTTATATACATTGTTTTCTAAAAATAGGTTTCATCTGATCTGCTTGCCTGGTGACACTGCTCTGTTATCACTATTTTAATATTTCATTGATATCTAAAATTCATTACTTTTTCCAAACTGCTTTGCTGAAGAGAAGCTAGCGTATATGATGCCCACATTATTCAGAACATGCTGTGTATCTGTATCTATAACTATCTTACCAAGTAACATATGGAAAAAGAACTCTAATAATATCTTGTTTAAGGAATATGAAAAGATCATTGAATAAGTACCCTGCTACAGCAGAATTTCTTCTGTGAAATCAGGTCAATGATCTTTCCAACTCTTGAGTCTTAACATACTTGTATGTGTGTATGCAAGAGAGAGAGAGACAGAGACAGAAACAGAGACAGAAATAATGGTACAATCTTCAAAATGTGTTTATCTTTGAAAATGTGGCTATAAATTAAAATGCTCTGGCTCTGTCAATAAGTTGATTAATCAAATTCCACATGGCTCTTATGCCTTACTCCTGGGGTCTCTCCGTTTTGGTTTGGGGATAGGAGTAAGTAGTAGGGTAGAAGAGGAAACACATTTCCCTGCAAATTCTTGAAGGATATGCACATGGTCCTCTTCTTAAGATTCTGGCCCTCTGACTGGTGACTAGGTGGTGCTCAGCAAATAGTTGTCTAATGAAAAATGTCTAATATGAAAGTGATGCATGAGATCTGCCAAGGACCTTCGCAATCTCTAAATCCGCTTGTGAAGATGTATTTGGGGGAAGAAAATTGGAAAATGGAGAAGAAAGTAATGCAAGGCAAACCATCCAATACAGTTCAAAGCAAGCAGGGGAAGGCAGTTTTGGGTGGTAGGGAGAAAGACTTTGAAGTTATCCTCCCAAAAACATTGAGATCATTGGCCAAAATAAATGCTTCTAGTACCCTAAGAATGAGATAAAAGTTTGAAACAATCTCGGAAGAGGTTTCTTTTTTTAAAAATTTTATTGAATCAATAAGAATTGTGAGTTTCCTTGTTTTAAGTTTCTCAGTTTTTGTGTTGGGGCCACAACAAGCAGTGTTCAGGGGTTATTCCTGGCTCTAGTTCAGAGATCACTTTGGCAGTGATTGGGAGATCATATAGGATACCGGGGATTGAACCTGGGTCAGCTGCAGTCAAGATTCCCGATAAATATAATATCTCTCTTGCCCTTAAGTTTGTATTTTTGATAAAAGAAACTAGATAAAACTTGCATCCATTTTTTTCTCTAAGACTATCACAAAAATTCTATAAGACAAATATACTGTTACCACAATCAGACTACAAGTTGTAAAACACATACAAATACAGATTTCAAAAATATGCAGCAATGCACTGAGAGGTCAAATCAGACAGTATTTGAAAGGGATTAAACAATAGGTAAGTTGTTTTGATCTGCATCTCTCGGATGATTAGTGATGAAGAGGATTTTTTCATGTGCCTTTTTGCCATTGGTATCTCTTCCTTGAGGAAATTTCTGTTCATTTCCGTCCCCCATTTTTTGATGGGGTTGGGAGTTTTCTTCTTGTAGATTCCAACCAGTGCCTTGTATATTCTTGATATCAACCCCTTATCTGATGGGTATTGGGTGAATATTCTTTCCCATTCCATAGATTGTCTTTGTATTTCGGTCACTGTATCTTCGGCAGTACAGAAGCTTCTTAGTTTAATATAGTCCCATTTGGTTTTCTCTGTTTCCACTTGGTTGGTGATTCCTGAGTGCAGAGCAGAGCTAGGAGTAACTCCTGAGCATTACAGGGTTCAGACTCCTGCCTCCCCACTGTAAGAAAGGGCTGATGTGAGTCATTGCAAGTATAGACTGTTGCGAACATCATGTGAAGAAGTGACTCATAATAGAGCATGTGATTTTAAGTCCATTTATTTAAATATGCAGGATATTAAACCCATAAGAATACATACATTTGCGATTGGCAGAGGATTAAGAAGTAGAAAAGATTAGAGAACTGATAAATATGATGTTTCTCTTAGGGGTGGTAAAAATTTTACTGAGCAAAAAGTAATTTAAGAAAAATTCTTTAAGTATTAGTCACTGAATTGTGCACTTTAAAAGTGTGAAGTTTGTAGTATATATGCACATGTAAATAAAGTTCTAGAAATAGAATTTCAAATAGGCAAAAAGTTGTTAAAAATGAATCTACATAAATGATTTTTAGATTTAAAATTTACTAATTCATTCTGTTATCGTTCATTTCCCACATGGCAGAGCCTGGCAAGCTACCTGTGGCATACTCAATATGCCAAAAACAGTAACAACGGCAGTCACAGTCCTCGTTCCCCTAACCCTGAAAGAGCCCCCAATATGCCATTGGGCTACACTAGCACTCAACAGGGACGAATGGAGGCATTATTGACCCCTACTTGAACAAATCAATCAATAACGGGATGACAGTGATACAGTGATCATTCATTTAGTAGCTCAGTTATTTTAGGCACCCAGTGGATAACGATTTACAGTGTGTGTCTTGCACCATGAATGCTCAAGATCCAGAAAAGTAGTTGGCATCTAAATAAACAGCAAGTGTGATGTAAAGTGTTACATGCAGGACTGATGTGGTCCAGAAAGGCAGGACAGTGGTAGGTATTTGTTTCCTCCTTTGGGATTTGATGAGTTGTCAAATAGACTTCACAGAAAATTTGAAATTGAGATCATGAAGGACGTGTAGCAGTTCACCTTGGGAAAAAAAGGTATTTTTTGAGATCAGTTTCAATAAAACAGCACTGCAAAAATGTATGACTTATTTGGAAAATAGAGTAATAGAAATCTTTCCTAGACCTCTAAGACCTCTTTCTATGATTAGAGATTAATATTTATATCTTCCAGTTCTATAACAGAACTATCATGTTTAACTAAATAGTACAATAACTATAGTATTTCGATGAAAAATGATAAATTAAAACTACAAATGGCTTTGAAATGAATTATATTTTCTTTTCATGAAGATATCATGATAATAAAGTGCTAAAAGTTGAGGTATTCAGATCAAATGTTTATTGAAACTACTTTGAAAATATAAAAGAGATAAAATAATTTTCTGAAAGCCCAAAGAAGCACAATCTAATTGAATTTATACCTATTTATACCTGCAAATTTTGCATTTGGATTGTCAAGAATACTCTAGAGAATATGGAAATGTATTCAATTACTTATGGGAAATGAAAGTTTTGTATTTTATTTCAATAATTGCTTTTTTATTAAAATAAATATTAAATATGTTGAAATATATCCTGCTCCAATCTTTAAATAAATTATTTTAGGTGGTGTCATATTATAGTTGGGATATGGAGCAAAAATTTCCATTTCTCATAATTAAAAACAATCTTTGTTTGAACCAACTTGCATATTCTCTGGTAGCATTGTTCTTGGTAATAAAGTACTAAATTGTTCATATTACAATTTCTCCTTTTACACTTAAATGTATAATGTATTCAATGCTCTCAAAGGAAGTAAAGTAATAAAAAAAATTAGTTTACATATTGTATATTCTTTCTTCAATGTGATTTTGGGAGGGATAGGTATACATATGGCAGTGCTCAGGATTTATTCCTAACTCAGAGTTCAAGTATCCATCCTGGTGGTACTCAGGGGACCACATGCCAATCGGAGAGAATCGGTTGCTTATAAACAAAAGTCCTTCATTTCTCACAGTTTGGGATCTGGCAAGTTCACTGTTAAGGTACCACAGATATGGTATCTAGTGAAAGCCTGTTATCTGGTCATGGAAGCTATTATCCCTCCACTGGTCCATGGTGGACGAGTTGAGAGAGCAAAGTGGGATCTCCTTTATAATGATAGTAACCCACCAATGAGGGCTTTATTGGCTAGCCTCGTGACCTCCCACAGGCCTCATTTCCAAGGACCATAACATTGGGTTTTAGTGTTCAACTTAAGAATTTTGAAGGGACATAAACATTCGATTGAATGAGTGCTCTTAATTTCCTTCCTGAGACCGACATTTCTCTCTGGAATCATGCTCTCTGCATATAAAGATCTACTTCTGGCATTCATATCTCTCATATCTGTTAGTAGAAAATTAATTCATTGCTGATTTATCTTAGAATGTCTTTATATTGATTTTTTCCTTTTTGTAAGTTATATTATTTCAGGGACTGAAGTGATAGCACAGTGGGTAGGACGTTTGCCTTGCATGTGGCCAACCTGGGTTCGGTTCCTCTGTCCCTCTTGGAGAGTCCAGCAAGCTACCGAGAGTATCTTGTCCACATGGCAGAGCCTGGCAAGCTACCTGTGGTGTATTCCATATGCCAAAAACAGTAACAACAATTCTCACAATGGAGACGTTACTGGTGTCTGCTCAAGTAAATCAATGAACAACGGGATGACAGTGCTACAGTGCTATATTATTTCAGATTGCATTCTAGGGGACTGATATTTTTTCCAAGAACAATAAGACAATGAAAGAGTATGACATAAAATATATATAACCTACAACTATTAAGGCATATCAGCACATATAAAACCTGAAGAGAAACACCATTTCCTTCAATGTCTCAGAAAAATGTCAACCTCATTATTCCATTAACTTCTCCTTCACTAGGGATCTGATTTTTTGTTTCTTATCTTGTGGTTCATTTTGAGTTATCCAAATTCTATTCTAACCCTCTATCTCTCTGCTAGAGTTACCTTCCACTACGGAATTCACTGGAAATTTTGTTCCCATTATATCCTCAATGGCAAACTTATACGCTTAGATCTAAAACCAGATAAGTATATTTATACACCATGATACTCTATAAAATCTAAGTGCTATCTCACCTACAATAAAATTAAGCCAAATGTTTTTTTTTAATTCAACAGGTATTATATGGATGGCTTGTTATATTATCAGGCCAACCTGAAGGAAGCAAAGTAATTCCAGGATCATTCTTTAAAGAGAAGATTCCCTACCTTTGTGAAAATGAAAATAAGAACAACCATAGTGAAAGCATATGGATCAGCAAATGGTCTGATCTAAATTTTTCTCTGGTACTTGTGCCACAAAAAGCCTCCCTGTTCTGGCATGCATTTTCTCCATTAATAGCACACAGATAAGCAATTGCAACTTAATGTGCCCAATAAGGTATATCTCCTAGGGTCCGTTAGGATGGGACAATGCCAATTCATTTCGAATCACACAGAGTTGTGTTAACATTGTCATCTTGTTGAATAACTCTGGGGAAATCAGAAAGCGAGGCTTTCAGGTTATACCTATGTACCTTCCGGTTCTTTTTTTAACGTGTGGAACTCCTTCAAATAGAGAAAAAGGTGCTAGCCAGAACAATGTCTAGGGCAGTGGAATTATTTTCATTCTTATATTTAATAATTCAAAAGCCAAAATGAAGTTCGGGGGCCCAAGGTTGAAAAGGAGGGAAGATGTCTAATAAAGCAAAGTTACATTATTTAGGAGGATATATGAGGAGGCCCTAAATATTTCACAAGTTGAAATAAAAATTCAAGGGTATGCTAATTTATCCCATCTCAAGTATCATTTGAGTCTTCTAAATATTGCTAAAAAATAAAAGTGCCATCGGATGTGCTGTTTAAAATAAACTCCGTCACCACTTCACATCTCTGTCACCCGTTATTGTGACAGATTCCCTTCCAATTTACACTTGATCTGGTGCCGGCAAGCAGAGGCTGCGGTTCCCTTGGTGCTGGAGGCAGGCTTTTTAGCAACTGCTGCCTCGCAGTCTATCTGTATGGAGAGGGTGGAAAGAAGGAAGGGATGAAATGAAAAATAAGCAGCACTTTCCATTCTGCTGGACGCCTGGTTCAGTCCCAGAACACATTGTGAAGGCTCCGGGCGTTGACTGAGGGCTGGATTTTGAATAAGATGCAAAACCGAGATTCTGACCTGCGCCGTGGAAATGGATTCTTCCTGCTTTTCTGGCTGAGGCGTGTTCCTGGTGTGTGGCTGGAATTCAGCAGGATCAGTGCCTTCCTGCTCAGCGCCCCTCTTCGAGAGCTTTCGTTCTCTATGCGGATTTTTCCAACACACAGAAAATTCAGACACAGAACAATGGGACCATTACATTCTAACGATATATATTCTTTTTCTGTTGTCAATTAATTTATTTCTTAAATTGAACCACC
The DNA here is from genome assembly GCF_027595985.1 of Sorex araneus. NCBI lineage: Eukaryota > Metazoa > Chordata > Mammalia > Eulipotyphla > Soricidae > Sorex > Sorex araneus. The sequence goes on from NC_073313.1 coordinate 369,081,136, forward strand.
GTGAGATACACAGTTACAAAGTTGCTCATGATTGAGTTTTTGTCATAAAATGTTCTAACCCTCACTGGCCTCTATCCCATTGCAGGCGTCCTAGGTTCAGGATTTATGACACCCGTTTTATTTGCTTGTTTATTTAGTGAAGCAAACTATTTTTTATTGAAAGGAATTTAGAGGAGTGTCAGAGGAGAAAAGAGGCAAATATGTGTTCAAGCATAGACATGACTTCTCCAAGTGGAAAAAACCCATGATATCCATTTTATACTGGACTTCCTGCATCCAAATTGATATATCTCACATAAATTATTATTCTGTTTTTATTACATGACTTCCGGGGTTAAGAGGTGGATACATAACACTTTATATCAGACAAGTGGCTGCAGATTTCTAGAAAATGTCTGTTCTAATGCCTACTGTCAATTCCATAATGGTTGAGGCAGAATTCTAGCTGTCAGACTGTAGTGTATGTGTGTATATATATATATGTGTATATATATATATATCTACAATCATGATTTTGATCAGTGAAGTGGAAATGTTCTTATATATGTTCAGGGTAGTAGTCCTTGAAATACTTGAATAAGAACACTTGGAAAACCTTTATAAAATGCTCTCTTTTAGCAAAGTTTTCTTAGCTTCACTGAGATAATTCGTCTGTTTCAAATATTCTGAGTATGTATTTGTATTCTAAGTAGCTAATATATATCACTGTCACCATACCTTGTTGCAGGTAGCAACTAGAGCTTTAAAAATTATCCATGGGGGCCAGGGAGATAGTAGAGTAAGTATTAGAGCTCTTACCCTAAATGAGGCTAACCTCAGTTTGATCCCCAGTATAGTATGTGGTACCCTGAGCATCAGAAGGTGGGATGCCTGAGCACAAAAGCAAAGTAAGTCCTGAGAACAGCTAGGTATGGCCGCCAGACAAAACCATCAGAAATATCCTTGAAAAACAAAAACAATCCACTTTGTACTATAAATATGGGACATACCCCAACCTCCTGTCCTTCCTTCTCCTTTTTTTTTGTGGGGGGCCACACCTAGCTATGCTAAGAGATTACTCCAGGCTCTACACTCTGGAATTACTCCTTTTGGTGCTTGGGGGACCATATGGGACATATGGGATGCCAGGGATTGAACTCGGGTCAGCCGACTGCAAGGCAAATGCCCCACCCTCTGTACTATCTATCCAGTCCATTCCCAATCCTTTTTATTCCTCACTAGAGTCAGCAGAAAAGTGCTTGAGTTTGGATTACATATACATGCGCAAACTCATATTAAGCCAAATTGTGTGCAGTTATCTTAGTATTCAAAATCTCTTATCACTATATCACGGTATCACTGTCATCCCATTGCTCATCAATTTGCTCGAGTGGGTGCCAGTAGCATCTCCATTCGTCCCTGTCACATTCAGGTTCAGGGGAATGAGGCCCATTATTGTTACTGTTTTTGGCATATCGAATATGTCAAGGGTGGTTGCCAGGCTCTGCTGTGCGAGAGTCTGCAGAAAATCTCTTATATTGTATAATATTTTTTAGTACTTAGAGTTGATTCAAACCAATTTTAGGCAAGGAATTTAATTCTTAATATCTCACATCTGCAGTCTCCACTTAAAGACTTCACTTTAAGACCTTAAAGTGAATTTCCAAAATACTTTCTCCTCTCTTTTCCATCACTAGCAAAGATGGGATTTTGTCCTTGTATTATGAAACAGCAAATATTTGTTTTGTTTTATTCTAGGGGCACACTCAGTGATGCTCAGGGGTTACAGGAGTTACTACTGACAGTGCACAGGGAACCACATGGGATGCCGGGGATCGAACCCAGGTCAGTCACATGGCAGGCAAGTGCGCTACCTGCTGTACTATCTACTCTGGCCCAAACCAGCAAATATTTGTACATCGAGAATTATGTTAATTCTAGTTTTTATATTTAAAAATGTTTAGGAATTTGATTCTAATAAGATGTCTTATAATCTAGATTTCTAATACCAAAACTCAAGAAGGTGAATGTGTGATGGTGAAATTTTAGTGCAGAATAATTTAGCAATTCTAGACCTCATTTTCTTTTATGAAGTTCTTATAACCACCAAAACTCATTCAGTTTGAAGGGATTTTCTATAATTTGAGCATCTTAGCTATTCAATTATGTTTTATGTAATCTACAAATAGAGCTTAGTAACAGATATGATCCTTAAACTGATGCCCATTCTAGACTGGACTAAACACATTCCTTTCCATAAAAGAGCTTAGATACTTTCGGAAGAGTTTCATAATTTTTAATAAGGGCGAGGTTTCAAACTCAATTCAAGTGATGATACTACTATCTCTTATCATGGTGCTTTTAGTCACTTGCCCTACTCTTCTTGTGGTGGTGGTTGTGATGGGGTCACACACTGTTGTTTTGTTTGGCCGGAGTCAAACTCATGGCCTCATGCATACACAATAGGCATTTGATCACTGCCTCATTCTAGGCCTTTCTATGCTATTGTCCACTCCTTTAGAGTGTTTTTTCCCTACTTACGTACCTTCCTCTGCTACTTATTTTCACTTCTTAAGGCAATTTCAAATAGTTTTAACTAATGATAACATTGGCGTGATGACATACTATAAAATGTGGCTGAACCCGGTTTCAATCTCCGTCACCCCTTATGGTCCCCAGAGACTCACTGGGAGTGATCCCTGAGTGCAGAACCAGGAGTTGAATTCAGCCAGTGTGGCAAAAAAAAGGAAAAGGAAAATATGTTTTCATATTACCAAAATAAATACAAAAATTTATACTTAGAAAGATCGGCACAGCACCTAAATCTCATAGCTTCCTAATACCAATTGCACTGGGAATGTCTTTTGTTCTGAGAGTCCATTTTTATCCCTGATTCCTGTCATAGGTGCCCAAATCCCTGGGCATTCCTGGGCAGCCTAAGTGTCATCTTCAGTGAAGTGACTTTTGGTGAACATATGAACGGTTTTGGGAAGTTCAGAAGCCAGAATATGTTCCACCCCAAGCCCATCGTGGAAGACAGACAGAGAAAAGAAGCTGGGTTAATGATCAATCCTCCCCACATGCTCAAGTCCCCGTCAAAAACCCAAATATGCAAAATGCAAGTTGGTGAACAGTGGAAGAACTGATGGTGAGGGCACGAACGCTTTGTCCCACATACCCTGGCTTCTCTGCATTTTCTTTTGACCGTTGGCTTATATCATTTCTTATACCCTGTATAATGAAGTCATCAATGTATTTTCCCGAGTTCTAGAAAACTATGGAGGACATAGTGGGAACCCAATACGGCTCGTTTTTCTGAAGTACAGTGACAAGACAGGAGCTACCACCAGCCTCTGACGGGGTGCCATCTTAGGGAACAGGACACTCTGTTGGGACAGTTAGAGTCATCGTGTGTGTGGGAAAAATACCACAGTGGGTGTCAGCAGTGAAGCGTTTATGAGAGCGATAAAGGAACTCACAGCTGTGTGTTTTTCCTGGACTCCTGAGTAGTGTTCTAGAGGAAGCCGACGAGTTTTATCTTCAAGTCGGCAGTTGAGGGCTTTCTCAAGGACATCATCTTTCAGATTCTTGACTTGAAAATTTGAGCACTAAACTACATAGCACTCCATTTGTCTTCATAAAAATTTTCTTTAAAACAATTTCTGTCTTTTAGCTGCCAGGGATATTTTTCAAAATATGTTCTGATGCTTTATAAGGTTAATTGAAATAAAAGGATGATATTTTTTTCCCTTGAAAAAGAATAGGTTTTTGATGTCTACCTCCAAAACAAATATCAGCTATTTTATGCTTTCTTGATTTATTAGACAGATGACATTGTCCTTTTCCCCCTCGACTTGGGAGATTCTAAGCTTCGGTTTCTATCTCTGCTTTACCCATTTGTGCTTTTGCAAGAAAATTCCACTGTCTTAAGGGCTGGGGGGAAAGAACCGAGGTCAGAGGGCTTGTCTTGTCCATAGCTGACCTGGGTTTGATCCCCATCACCCCATACAGTCCCCTGAGCACTGCTGGGAGTTTCCATCCCCCAAAAATCAAAAGATAATTCTACTTGTCAGAGAATGAACGACTAATCTTGTTGGCAGTCTGTGAAGACATAAGGCTTTCCTGAAGAAGGCAAGGTTATTAGCTTCCTCAAGAAGGCAATTAGCTTTAGACTTCTAGAGAAACTAATTGAAGAAAATTCTTCACAGTAATGGGAACACAGACAGAAAATTAAGCAAACTCTGGACACAAAGTTACTAGACACGAGAAAGTCTAGACACTATTTCTTGAAAGTGAAAATACAAATACCACAAAAATAGAGAGTTTGATTATTTGAGACAGTTGGAGGAGAGTCCTAGCTTTGAGGAGTTAGCCCCATGAGGAGAAATGACCCGAATATTTACAGATCAAGATTTAAACATTATAGCACCTATCCCTCCCCTTTCAACCATTTTTCATTCTACTTTACCCACTTTATCCCATCCATTACCTGACTCTGATTTCTTCTTTCTTCCCATCATTTAATTGTTCTTGCTTTTTTCCATCCTAATTCTTCTCCCTCTCTATCTATTGCCAGGAGGGAGTCTAGCATCCTTGCATGGTCCAGTTGACTAAAATCCTGGTCTCTCATGGCAGGTACCTTTCAGTAACTGGGTTTTGAGGGAGAGCTCCCAAGATGCTCAGACAGGGCTCCCTGATATACTCATCACAGGCTTTCCAGACTTGCCACTGTGCTTAACAGAATATTATGCACTGAGGCCAATCAACTATATACTCACAAGAAACTTCTGTCACTCTCCCAAGTATCTATAATAATAAAACTGTGAGAGTCACCCAGAATTAGGCTTTTACTGTAAACTACTTATTAAATGAATATATTGTGACGGGGGCTGGGGTGATAGCACAGAGGGTAGGGCGTTTCCCTTGCACACGGCTGACCCAGGTTCGATTCCTCCATCCCTCTCAGAGAGCCCGGCAAGCTACCAAGAGTATCCCATCCACACAGTAGAGCCTGGAAGCTCCCTGTGGTGTATTCGATATGCCAAAAACAGTAACAACAAGTCTCACAATGGACACGTTACTGGTGCCCGCTCGAGCAAATTGATGAACAATGGGACAACAGTGACAGTGCATTGTGACAGGGCAATCATATAATTATTGGACAACTGGCTTTCATCATAAAAGCCCCTCTGTCTTGTCCATCTGAGATCCTCCTCTCTCCTTGAAGATACAGGCCTTAATCCTATTCCTTAGCTCAGAATAAGTATCCTTATTTCATCCCAATGGCTTTAAATTCACAATGATATAAACTTTCCATGCATATGCAACTGAATTTGTTCCTTCCTCCTCCAACTAATCTGATTGATAATAAATGGAGTTTGGAAGAGTTTTCTTGCCTATTGACACTAGGTCAACATTTATAAGATTAGTAAAGAACTCTAAATTAGATTTTTTGGGGAACAGAGAGAGATAGGACAGTAGATAAGGCACTTGACTTGCATGCATCTGCTCTGGTTCCACTACTGCTCTGCCTATGAAACCCTGAGTATTGCCAGGAGGGATCCCTGGGCACAGAGACAGAAAAATGGCTTGTGAAAAACCAGGTATGGTCCAAATACATCCACAGAATAACAGAATTATTTATAAAAATGACAAAGACCCTATAATTGTGCTGTAATAACTCTATTTTTACAGTATCAAGTAACACTATGTGTTGGTTTCCTTTGTTAACTTTTCGTCCCAAGATTGTTATCTCTTCCTATTCAGGAGAAAGTAAGATATAATAGAAATATTACACAGGAAAAAGATCTATACATTGTAAATTTAATTACCATTTGAACATATTTCACAGTTTCATGCATTTGATGCAACATTTTAAAAAAATTTTGGTTAAGTATTTTGCTTCCTAATTAAACATGTAATCAAAACGTTTCAATTATTTTATTTATATCTTGCCTACTTATAGGTTGTATATTTGAGCTCACTTATATCAATTATTCCAAATGAGCTTAAATTTAATAAAGTTGTTGTGGTTAGTTTGTTGATTTGATTCAATATTAATAGCTTAAGTTTTTAATCTATATATCTATTCATAGTATTAGTAATTATATCTATAAAGGATGTAGGGATTCTCATTTCCTTCTTAAATGACGAAAGTGAAGGATTATCAATTTGGTACTAAGCTAAATATTGCGAGGATTTGGAAATATACTTTTTTTGGTGGGGGTGGGTGTTATACCCAGAAATGATCAGGGGTTACTTCTGACTCTGCAGAAATTAGTCTCAGAAATCAGTCTAGTGATACTAATACTGATTAGTGATAAAAATTGGTATTGGTATCACTAATATTAATAAATAATTATAATAAACGGTAAATTAATACTATTACTAATTAGTATCACTAATCAGTTTTACTGATCAGAGAACCATATAGAATGCCAGGGATTGAAGCCACATCAGCCATGTGCAAGACAAACACCTTACTTGCTGCTATTATCTCTCTGGGTCCAGAATATACTTTTTTATAATTTTTATATGACTATACATATTTGCACTTTGCATCATAGAAAAGCACGGTAATCATGTTTTTTGAAAATTGATCAGACAGGAAGCATGAGTCTCATTGGGCTAAATGATCTATTTTTGGTTCGTGCTTTGTGGGTTTTAGAGATGTGGCGAGGCATTAACGTGTGGAGAATTTCCAACCCATTATCTTCGTTCTGAGTTTAATTTTAGCAACGTGTCTTTTATCCACAAAGAGAAGCAGAATTTTCCCCATGGCAGGGTTGCTTGTGAGAAAACAGAGAGACGGGTATGACTTGATCCAAGTATGCATCTCTTGCTCCTCTCTTCCCCTCCCTTAGTTGATTTCGCCACGGCCAGAGGTTGCACACACGCTCGATTCTGGCGCTTCTGCATTGGATAAGATGATCTCTAGGAGTCTCCTCATTGGATTGCAGTACTCGTGCTCTTGGCTGAGCTGCCTGCCAGGGTTCTCACTCTTGAACTGTGGTGCTCACACAAGTTCAGTGAGGTTGCGTGACTAGCGGCACTATTTTAGTTGACATTCTCACACTTAGATGACTGTTTCCGAGCCAAGAGTTGCACGACAGCAGAGTGCCAGCTCTATCCTTGGCATCTGTGGACAGCAGTCAGGATCAAACTCAGCCTCATGGTTGCCAGGCATCACTTTTACCTCGGATCCATATCCATAGCCCCCGGCTTCGTATCTTAAAATAGTCCTTGTTGACTCACTGAGCACTGCACTCTCTCTTCACAGTCCCACTATCCCCACACAGGATTCTGAACCTCAATGCTGCTCAAGTTGAACATACATGTCCACAAATGGCAGTTTGTTAATTCCTAACATCTTATATTTTTCTCCCTATTTCAAACTCAGTTTTAGAACTGTGCTATGACTATACTGATCTGTCACTGTCACTGTCATCCCACTGTTCATCGATTTGCTCGAGCGGGCACCAGTAATGTGTCCATTGTGAGACTTGTTGTTACTGTTTTTGGCATATTGAATACACCAGGGCTAGCTTGCCAGGCTCTGCCATTTGGACAGGATACTCTCGGTAGCTTGCCAGGCTCTCCGAGAGGGACAGAGAAATTGAACCTGGGTCGGCCACATGCAAGGCAAATGCCTTACCCACTGTGCTATCGCTCCAGCCCAGTCATATAGTCATAATATATGACTATACTGATCAATGTTTATAAAATGCCACAGTGAACATGAATTGCTTCCCTAAGAAATTAAATACGTTTAATCTTGAAACATATGATATATAAATAAACGCACAGAATCCAAATAGTTGGGTACTAGATAACATCAATTGTCTGCACTAGAACTTTCTTTTCCCCTTTTCTCCTCCTCTTGCTCTCTCTTATATTTTACATATCTATAACTCCATTTCAGTGTTCTTGGGGCTGCTTTCTCTTCAGAATCCTTTTCAGAACAGCCTCCGGAGGAAGTGAAGTGGCCTGGTGTTCTATCACCAAGGAACATGACGCTATGATCTAGAAGATTGTGTCCCTGGGCTGTAGGCCAGCAAAAACGTGGCACTGGGGGGATTTCAGAGCCTGTTCCCTGGAAATCTATCTTCACAGAGACCAATGCCAAAGTCAATTGCAGAGGCCACAACTGACAGGAAGGTCAAAGAGAAAATGATCCAGCCCAGTGACTCATCTTGTGCTGAGTCACACAGGAATACTCAAGTCATATACTATTGGATATTAACCCTAAGTGCTGTGGACTTTGTCAGTGAATCTCCCCTTTTCTTTCCCCCAGAGAAACTTATATTATGAGCATCCCTAATCCTCTGAGTTTATCTTTAACCTTTCCTTTGTGTTTTACCTCTCATTGCTGCAGTTCCCCAAGTCAGTCTTGGTTACTTATAAGTCAACCTTTCTGGTAACTCTGGATTTAGTATTTGTAGAGAATTACTTGCTTTTCTTTTCCCTCTATAACCTTTCCATACTTAACTATAGAGCAATGTTCTTTGCTTACACACAGAAAGACCTTTAATGCTATGCTCCTAATATTTGGGCGTTGATTGACTGAAACATATCTCCTCCTGGGAATCCATCATAATTACTTGACTCGGGCTTCGCTTGCTCTAGTTCCCAACACCCCATAAAGGGTGGTCCCACCGTGGGACTGGGATGGTCCTGGGATGATTGGCAAAACAGCTACCCCAACATTAAAAGGGTCATTCTAGAAGGCATAAAAGCAGAGTTATATTTCAAACTATTATGACTTAAGAGACAGGACCTCTATGGGGAAGGACAAGCTGAACTGGCCTGAGGACATAGTCTGGGATTTACGGTAAAAGTTTTGCCTGCCTTCAAAGCCCAGAGAACTAAGTTTTGGAATCTGTATCTCTTACTGTGTTTATCCAAATAACTGAAACTATTAATCAGCAGCAAACTTAATTATTTAATATTTACTAGTAACTAGGAAAAGAGAAAAGCAATATAATGCTTGTCACCCCTGGGTGAATCTCTCCGTATAGGCCCTGGGAGACAGAGCATCTCCTTGGGTGAATCCCCCCAAGAGAATTGCCTCCATAAAAACACTTTACCTTTGTAGACGATCAATCACACTTACATGTAGTCCTATACCCTGACTCCCCTCCGAGGTTCTACAAGTATGCTGACGGCTGTGCACCAAGTGGATCAGTATGACCATCCGTCTGTGGTCCCTTCTCTGTTCCTCAATTGAGGAGGCCAGGAGGCAGTTCTCAGCCACAGAATGCAAGCCTCGGGCACCCATGTTATGAATCACAATATATTAGGAACCAGGACTCATGAAAAAGTTCCCCCTGGGGCCAGATCCTTAGTACAGCAGGTAGGTGTTTGCCTAACGTGTGGGCTTTCGTCCATGACATTCCATATGGTCCCCAGAGCAATGCCAGCAGTAATTCCTGAGTGCAGAGCCAGGAGTAACCCCTGAGCATTGCCAGGTGTGATTCCCACACCCCCCAAAAAAGGAGGAAAAAAATGAAAAATTCCTCAAACCTGTTTTTTAACCATGAGGCCCCATTTTTCAATTCAAAGGGTCAACTTGGCTTCCAACATGAACTGGAAGACTGTAAAAGACATCTGGCGGGGGAGGGGGGGGGCGGCTGGGGCTCTCCCTGTCAACCACGCCCAGGTTGAGGCAGGGGGGGGAGGGGTAGGTCCCTGGCTGCTTGCCCAGCTGGGGCAGCCCAAGCAGACAAAAGAGGAAACAAGGGCCAAGCCCCAAGCCAGTTGATTGATCAGTTGCCCTTTATTCCATTCTCTCTGAGCTCCCCATTCTAGCCTCATACAGCCCTTCATTCCAGTCTTCTTCTGTCTTTCCTCGCCCCTCATTCCTCGATCGATCCCAGCTCTCTGAAAAAATAGTCTCTCTCCCCTTTTCTTGTCTCTCTGACCCCAGCCATACCCAGCAAAATCAACATAAGAGAGCCCTTCCTGAGGGCCCACCAGGTTCAAAGGGAACACCTAGAGGTATTCCCCTCCTCCTAGCATCTTAATTAACACCTCAATATTAGTTATTTTTGTATGGGCACAGTAAGAGAGACATTGAAGCTTGTAGGGTAGCTCTCCAGGGAATATCTTGCCACAGACTCAGACTACAGTGCTCAGGCCAGATTAATCATTCCTAACCCTAGCAGGGTCCAAATCTGGTTAATTACTTTTTGGATCATGACAGCATTTGTCCATGAACAAGCTCTTAACTTATAGTTAAGCATTAGGTACTTTGGCTAGGCCTATCTCGATGCCAGGGTAGCACATAGCCCACCGCTTGTCCTGGATCCAATCGTCCCTTGTCAGGACCCTACCTTTGGGGTTCCTAGGAAGTAAGGGCAGCTGAGGCTTAGGTTGAGAGAACAGATGCCCAGGAGGAAAATATCATGTAGAGTCAAATGACTCACAGGTTACAAAAGCATAGCATTTGCTACTGTCTTCTCTGCCCATACAAAAGGACATTGCTCTGAATAAACTATGCAAAGGACTCAAGGAGAAGAGAAAAACGATATTTACAAGTCAACAGAGCACAAAGAAAGAAGTCACAAATAAATACAGAGGAAAGGGAGCACTGTGATGGGAACAACCCATCAAACCTAAACTACCTGAGGCTATGTTATCCTTCAGAAGTCAATCTGTCAACCTGTGGTCAACATATTGGAGGAGAGAAAATTAAGCTCCCAAGAAATTTTGCAGCTTTTTCCTTAACCTTGAGCTTTATTAACTCATATTACTACTGATATTCAATTTTAAACAGAAACACAGAACATCGATTCAATTATGCCTGACTGCTATGGTCGGTAGGACCCCTATGATAGCTGATGATTTTACATTTGTTAGGTTTCTAGGTTTTTTAGCTCAAGAGCTTATTATAATCAGCTTCCTTGAAAAGCTAGGCTAGAAATGTACTTGACTTGTTATGATCTGCAGTTTTATCAGTTTTCCAGGTTTGGATACCTTCGTTAACACCTGGCCACCACAGGTCAGGAAAGTGCTATTCTATTCAAGCTCAAGGCTGATTTCCTGGAACAAAATTGTCTCACATTACAATATGTCATTATATTGTTCTCTGTTGTGGAGTAGCAGTTGATGCAGAATGGATTAAAAAGGATGATGTATGTTGCTAAGAAAAAGAATAAAGAGAGGGGCCAGAATAACATAAAGGAGTTAGAGAGTTTGCTCTGCAAGGACCACTCCTAGTACCCTAGATGAGCCCAGATGGGCCCCCAAGCCTGCCGGAGTGATCCCTGGCACAAAATCAGAAGTAAAACCTATGCATAGTTGGGTGTGGCCCCCATACCAAGTAAATTAAAATATAAAGATTATATAGCTAATTTATTTTGTATTAAAATCACTGTCACTGTCATCCCATTACTCATCGATTTGTTCGAGTGGGCACCAGTAACGTCTCTCATTGAGACACTTATTGTTAATGTTCATTGGTATATCCAATACGCACGGTTAGCTTGCCAGGCTCTGCCGTGCGGGCTTGATACTCTCAGTAGCTTGCCGGGCTCTCCAAGAGGGGCAGAGGAATCGAACTCCGGTTGGCTGAGTGAAAGGCGAACGCCTAACCACTGTGCTATCGCTCAAGTCCTGTATTAAAATATAGTTTTTTAATTGGCAATATAATAAATTACCAAAGTATTTAAATTTCCTTTCTATATCTTTCCTTTCAAAGTTCAAGTTCTTTCTTGAATGACATGTTTTCCACCCAGTAATTTATTATCATTAATAATTTGTACCAAATACTCTAAAAGGGATTTTTATTTTAAATTTATAATGCTGTTTCTGAAAACTTTTGGAGTAGAACGATTTTTTTCAAAGCATATTAAATCTTATCTTTAATATTTATGAGCTAATTTAAGTAGATAGTGATGTACACTGGAATTTATAGATCAAGATATTTAAATTAAATGTTTTTGCTTTGGGTTAGAAGTCTTTTATAAATCTATTTACCAAACTACTTATTGTTTTATATAATTTATATGTATATATATATCCTTTATGATCTATCACTGGACCACTGTCGTCCTATTGTTCATCAATTTGCTGGAGCAGGCACCAGTAACGTCTCCAAAAATCTCTGTCATGTGCTAGTGTAGGCTGATGGTGTGTTGGGCTCTTTCAGGGTCAGGGGAATGAGGACCATCTGAGATCTTAGAAGTCTAAGATGTTGCACTGGGGGCTCTTCAGGGTCAAGGGAATGAGATCCAGCTTGTTACTGGGTTTAGCATATGAATACACCATGGGGAGCTTGCAAGGCTGTCCCATGTGGGCAGGAAACTCTCAGTAGCTTGCCAGTTTCTCCTAGATGGAGAAGTAGGCTAAAGATATCACTTCTGAGAGCTTGCTTTTAAGTCTCTGGATGTTGGCCGTTGATGGGATTACACACACCTGGGTTCCTCTGCCAGTACCTTCATGCATGAGGCCTGTCCGAACATGTAGAGAGGAGCCTCCAGTATGGCTGCAGCTAGGTTCCGGTGGTCTTCGGCCGCCGGGAACTCTGCTTGGGGGTGGGGAGGGAAGCTGGAGCCCATCCCCTCCAAGGGGCCCTGGGGAAGATGCCAGGTGTGTGGGCAAGAGACTCTCTGCCCTCATATTATATATTTATATATATTTATATTATATATAATATAAATATATAATTTATATATATATTTATATTATATAATATAAATATATAATTAATATAATATTATATATAATATAAATATATAATTGTATATATTTGTATAATTATATATGTATAATTATATATAAATATATATGTATATATATATAATTGACATAAAGAGAGGTGTTCAGCAGGGTGATACCATTTCACAAAAACTCTTCAGTGCCACCCTCGAGAACATCATGTGATGATTGGAATGGGAAGGAATGGAAGTGAAGATAGATGGTCAGCAACTACACCACCTCTGCTTCTCTGATGACATCATTATCATAATGACAAACGTTAGCCAAGCGGCACAAATGCTGTCCAACTTTGACCACGAGTGTGGAAATGTCAGAATGCAGCAGAATCTCAGCAAAATGTTATTCATGAAAAATGAACTAGTCCCTGACATTCCATTTACTCTCAATGGAATGAACATCTCTGAATGCAGCAGCTGTGTGTGCCTTGGTCAAGAGCTCAACATGAGGAAAGACTTGGTCCCAGAGCTGCAAAGGAAGAAGAGAGCAGCATGGAACACCTTCAAGAGCGTCGAAGAAATGGGTAAGAGGAAGAAGAACCTCTGGATCTGGGCACATCTTTTCGACTCCACCATTCTTCCTGCACTAACATATGCCTCAGAGACCTGGGCCCTATGCAAACAGGATGAGAATGCTATTAGGGTATCTCAAAGAGGAATTGAAAGAGCTATGCTAGGAGTATCATGTTGCACTCAAGTGAGAAAAGGAATTTCAGTTCCGACCTCCATCAACAGTCAAGAATCAGGGACGCTGTCTCGTTTGCCAAGGCATCAAAAATCAGATGAGCCAGACACATAATGCGATTCACAGATGACCGCTGGACTAGAGCTGTTACCGACTGGATTCACGGGACATCAAAGGACCGTGCGGCCGCCCACCAATGAGATGGTCAGACTTCTTCATCAAAATCCTGAATGAACTATTTGAGGCTCTTACTGTTCCTGGAGTGAGCATATATCATTGGGCTACACTCGCATGTGACAGGGACAGATGAGACGTTACTGGTGCCCGCTCAAACAAATCAAAGATCGGCATGATGACAAGTGATACAAGTGATGCCTCTAGGAGAGTCTGGGAAACTACCAAGAGTATCCCGCCCATATGGCAGACCTGGCAAGCTCCCCATGGCATATTCAATATGCCAAAAAAGGTAACAATAAAAGGTCTCATTCCCCTGACCCTAAAAGAGCCTCCAATTCCTGGGAAAGATGAGTCAGGAGAGACTGCTAAAAATCTCAGGACTGGGATGAATGGAGATGTTACTGGCACCCACTCAAGTAAATCGATGAATAATGGGATGACAGTGATACAGTGATCTAACAATTAAAATATAGTGAAGTGTCATAAGTAAAATATAGTTATAGAGAGATGTGTAAACTAAAATAGCACCTTCCATACAACCAGAAGAGGAAGTAGAACAAAGTTGTTCTGAACTTGAGTGCTATAGTCCATTAGCCTGAGTTATAGCCCCAGTTTTGCCACTTAATACGCAACTTAATTTTTGTACCAGTTGCTTTATTTAATGGACATAAGAACACCCATTAGGTTTGTTTATGATAATAGCAAAATGTTTCGCCCAGTTCTGATTTTCACTAAATTTTTAGATACACTTTTGCCTTTCTCAATTTGTAAAATGGCAGCTGTCAATAATGGGGGAAATAACACAAAATTACTGTGGAACATGCCAGCCACATGGAATTTTGAGTGAGCAGCTATCCTTATTAACCTAAGAATTAATATAAGAAAGTTTAAAGCCTGAACAAACTTGGAGTTCTGGACTAAATTCTCTTAAAATTTGGAGATCTATATCAGTTAATTGAGGCTTAAATTGTATAATTTGAGTAGGTTATTATTAAAGGGAATTTTAAAATACAAAGTATTAAACAAAGAAATTGTCACACAACACAATTTATACTCAGTGACTTACAATTTTAAGTTGCTATGAGACATCAGGACATTGAAAATGTGGAAGGCAAAAGCCAGATAAGTGGAAAATTAGTTCTTGAAATAATGTTTGCTCAGGTTGTTAGAGGAAGCCCATGTCCTCCCTTAGGCTGATATTTTGAAGGTTGCTCTGACTTCATTTTCTAGAGAGAAGGGTATAGAATAAGAAGTTAATCATATCTGCTCCTGTGGATTGCTCAATAAACATTAATTGATGAAGATGGTATTACAAAGACTAGGTATTGTGAAATTGATTCATTGAAGTCAGCCCTAGGCAAAAGTACCCATGTGATGGATATTTTCAGCATCCTTTATTTAATTCTCTTTGTTAAGATCATATCAGAATGAATGTATCTTATTTTATCTTCCTTCCTCCTCCCTTTTCTCCTCCCTTAAACTCTTCTCTCCTTCTGCCTTATTTGTCCTCCTTCTCACCCCTCCTACTTCTTTCTGTCTGGTTTCAGTCTGTGTTTACATAAAATTAAAAAAAAGCATAATCCCAATGGACAGATTTAGCAGTTAGATGTAGTTTGAAAAGTGTTGATTCTTTATAGTTCTTGCAAATTATTAAAAATTTTAATATAAATTTTATTTATGCGCTTGATTTATCATACTGTGAATAGTAATATTTCAGGCATACTATTCTACTGTATATACCCATCAGAATATCAGCTTCCCTAGCGCTTCTACAAGCCTCATTTAACCCAATTCTGTCTTGCCGTATACCCCTGGTGAGTTTAGCAAACAGTTCAATAGGCTATCTCTCAAGATCTATTATAATTCGTCATTTTTTAATTCCCACACTATTTCTGTATATTCTACCTACAAGACAGGAGCAATAGCACAGCAGGTAGGGCGTTTGCCTTGCATGAGGCCGATCCGGATTTGATTTCTCTGTCCCTCTTGGAGAACCCGACAAGCTACTGGGAGTATCCCACCGGCACAGCAGAGCCTGGCAAGCTACCCATGGTGTATTCCATATGCCAAAAACTGTAACAACAAGACTCACAGTGGAGACGTTACTGGTGCCCGCTTGAGCAAATTGATGAACAATGGGATGACAGTGCTACAGTGCTGCAAGACAGATAATTTGGTATTTGCTCTTCTCCGCCTTAGTCAGCATGATCATCTCCAATTCAGTCTGTGTCGGAGTGACTTCAGGATTTTATCTTTTCTTATGGAACATTCCATCGTGCATATGGACCACATTTCTTTATCCAATTATTTGTTCTTGGGTATTTGTTTCACATATATTACCTATTATGGTAGCAATACAATGAACATGAAGTGCAAAAATCATTTCAGATTTTTTGTTATATTGTGTTGAAATTCTTGGGGTTAGATAGCAAATAGCACAACCTCTGGGTCATATGGAAGTTTTATTATTATTATTATTATTATTATTATTATTATTATTATTGTTGTTTGGGGGCCCACACCTGGATATGCTCAGGGCTTACTCCTGACTCCATGCTCAGAGGTCCCTTGGTGGTACTTAAGGGACAACATATGGTGCTGAGGATCAAATTGGAGTCAGCTGCATGCAAGGCAAATACTCTAAACTTGGTTGTACCTCGAGTTCAATTCTTAATTATTTGAGCAGTCTACATACGGTTATCCATAGATGTTGAACTAGATAACATCCCCATAATGGTGGATGAGGGTTCCTTTTTACCACATCCTCTCCAGGTCTAGCTGTTCCTAGTTTTTTTAATGCCTACCATTCTCACCACTGTAAGGTGATATCACATTGTGATTTTTATTTACTTTTCAGGTGACAAATAGCAAAAACTTTTAAGATACCTTATTGGACATCTGCATGTCTTCTTTGAGGAAATGTCTGGTGAACTCCTCTTCCCAAGATTTTTAAGCTTTGTGGTCATATCCAGAGATGCCCAGAGGTTATTCCTGGCTCTGCACTCCAGAATTACTCCTGGCAATGCTTGTGAACCACACAAGATGCTGGGATCACACCCAGATCAGATCTGTGCAAGGCAATTGTACAATCTCCAGACAGTCTCTGCAGCCCCCTCCCAGGTTTGGACGGATGGTTTGGTACTAACTTACTTTGTTGTTGGTAAGTTTCATGCATGCTTTATTAATCTTGGTCTCAGTCTTTGTCAGATGTGTGTTAGGTGAATATTTTCAGCCACTCAGTGGGAGTACCTATTTATTCTGGTCAGGATTTTTTTTTTGCACAGTATAAAAGCTAATTAGTTTTACACAGTCCAGTAGATTTATTATTTATTGGGGAGATTCTGTAGGTATGGGACTGTCTCAGCAATTCTCAGCCAACTGACCATTGATTTATTTTTGCTTCGTTTTTCTTAGCCAGTAGTATTAAATCAGGTGCTGGAGCAATAGCACAGCAGGTGGGGCGTTTGCCTTGCATGCGATGGGCCCGGATTTGACTCCCAGCATCCCATATGGTCCCACAGGCACCGTTAGCAGTAATTCCTCAGTACAGAACCAGGAGCAACCCCTTAGCAGTGCTGGGTATGACCAAAAAAAAAAAAAAAAAAAACCTAAAACAATAGCACTGAGTCGTTGGAAAAGCCTCTGAAGCTCATATCACAGAAAGTTCTGCCTGTGTTTTTCTTTATGCATAAATTCAATTGAATATTAATATCATTAACATTTTTAGATTGTGTATACAATGTGAGATAGGGGCCTCCTTTTTTCTCTTCCTTCCTTCCTTCCTTCCTTCCTTCCTTCCTTCCTTCCTTCCTCCCTCCCTCCCTCCCTCCCTCCCTCCTTTCTTTCTTTCTTTCTTTCTTTCTTTCTTTCTTTCTTTCTTTCTTTCTTTCTTTCTTTCTTTCTTTCTTTCTTCCTTCTTTCTTCTTTTTTCTATTTTTCTCTCTATTTCTTTCCTTCCACCTTCCTTTTTATTTGTTTCATCCTTCCTTCCTTCCTTCCTTCCTTCCTTCCTTCCTTCCTTCCTTCCTTCCTTCCTTCCTTCCTTCCTAATATAGCTATACACATTTCCCATCATAATCAATTAAAAGGCTTTCTTGCTCTACTTCATGTACTAGCTACATTGGAGAGGCAAACTGTCAATGTTTCTGAAATTTTAATCTCTCAATTCTTTTCCACTTGCCTTAGAACTTGTCTTTACTCAAGCACTACAAAGTTTTGAATACTATTGCTTTACAGTACAATTTATATTTGGGAAGAGAAAAATGTCCAATATTATTTTTTCCCAGGATGCTTTGGTTACCTAGGGTATATTAATTAATGTACATATAAGACAGCAATATTTATTGATGGTCCACATTCCCAGAAGGAATTATGGGGACAGAATCTGAACAGACTTTAAGGTAGTCAGAGTAATCTGGAAGCATAAGGCACCTCATCTAACAGGTTTCTCTCCTGTCATATTGTAAAACATTGCCAGAAGCTCACATACAAGGCAAATATCTTTATGAATGTCCACACACCAAGCACCGTGATGGCTATACTCAATTTGGAGAGGAGCAGGCCTGAACACTGGGTCTAAACCATCATTCTGTAAAATAGCAGGTTGATTTTCTAACACCTGTAGCACCATCTCACTCAAACCTGCCTCTCACCTAGTGCCTGGAATACATTTTTGCTTGTCCGCTTACCTCATTACTCAACCCCTGTTAGGCTCTCACACCAAAGAATACTCCTCATCACATCAAATTTTTACCTTTTTAAAAAACTTTTTGCTTACACTAAGAATTTTATGCCCAAAACAGTAATAACAAGTCTCACAATAGAGACGTTACCGGTGCCTGCTCGAGCAAATTGATGAACAACGGTATGACGGTGCTACAGTGCTACTATTAAGATATCATAATATTCCAGATTATAATGGCAAAACGCTTTCTATGAGGCACTGACACGAGAAACAAACTAAAATCATCCTTGTTGTTAAACATCACATTTCATTTTGATACAGTTTAATGTTAATTTTTAAATTTGCATCTCTAAAAATCTAACTTTGAGGAAGTTTCCTACAAGCACCTAGTAAGTCTGTTTGTCACTCTCTGAGCCCGATCTGTGTACTAAGAGACTGGGCACAAATGAGTCAGCCTGCATGGGGTGGGTGGGGATATGGAGGAGGGGGCCCCGCTCACAGGAATCTGGGATACCCAATCAGACACTTCAGAAGAGAGAAACAACTCGAGGTTTCTAGAAAACTAGAGGGAAATGTTGTTTTTGGCTTGGTGAGAATAATACTTTTTATGGAATAGCTGTTAAATGTTTTTATTATTTTTATGAGTTCTGTGGTTTGAGTTTTTCACTCTACTGAGACAGACACGATCACAGCTCATTCTGCAATCAACTTCCCCCTCATGCAAGTCATCGAGTGATGGAATATCTGCAATTTTTTCATGTCTCCCAGAATCTCTAATCCGGAGTTTCTGATGGAGAATCTCACTCAACACTCCAGACCTCTGATACCACTGTATCTATCTGTAGTATCGGTTTTGTGCCTGGGTGGGGCTGAGAAATTCTCTAATGATAACTTAAATAATAATGTGACCAAAGTGTAGAGAGTGGGTACATTGAGGTGCCCCTAAGCTGTATTCAGACAGAGATCTCTGAGTCAGAGAATGTGGTAGAATCAGAAAAAGTCATACTTTCCCTTATGGATTGTTTCTTAGAATGAAATGAACCCCCAAATTCTTGCCAGACTCGAGAGTGGAGGTGGGAGTGAAAAGCTGAGTTTTCTCTATTTACGAGCTGAGTGTGGAGGGTAGGGAAATGTGTGGGATACATTGGGTCAGAGATTTCTGAAATCTTTCGACACATAGCACAATCTGTCTGTGGTCACCTTGACAGAAACAAGCCAAGCAAGTGGAACAGAGACACAGAGGAGCAAATTGCTAGTGTGACATTTTATGCACACAGCATCTGAATG
Organism: Sorex araneus; assembly: GCF_027595985.1. Taxonomy (NCBI): domain Eukaryota; kingdom Metazoa; phylum Chordata; class Mammalia; order Eulipotyphla; family Soricidae; genus Sorex; species Sorex araneus. The sequence continues at coordinate 369,100,661 of NC_073313.1, forward strand.
TTTCTTGCTATATCTCAATGTCCTAAGTGGGATTATTTTCTCTGTTATGATGAATAATAAGTAATCAACAAGGGAAACACTTGGAGATATTACCACACATTCTTTTAAAATTTTCTTTATTTATTCTTTGCACCTAACAGAGATATCTAATCCCTGCACCCTTTGGAAATAAATGCCTGTTAATTAGAACATTTAATTTTATGGACACTTTCAGGCAGTTCAGGAAAATTTGAAACTGATGCCTACATTGTGAACTTAGTCCAGAAGCCATATTCCGAAACAATCATTTTCTGCATTATTTTTAATATCAGATTCAGGCTGGTTCATTTGATGCTTAGCACAATAAATCCTACGTAATGGAAAAATCAATGAATGGGATTTTCTTATTTAATGTAAATTTTAACTTGAGATAATGCATTTTTTTCTTTGTGGTATTCTACCTGATAGGAATTCTCGAGCGAAGAAATTCTAAGACTCACCATCATTAGACAAATCCTGAAAAGAGTAAAGACCTGTAAATATGCTCTCAGCAACCTTGGTAGATAATGAGCTTGAGATCATAGGTTTTTAGAACTCAGATGACCTGCATTTGAATTAGAGGTCTACTGTTTTTCATTGTGAGAATGTAGTTACATTACAAGCATTCTATTATCTCTTCATTTCTGAAGTGAGTTTAATAATACATCTTCCAAGGACTCTGTGAAGATAATCAAAGAATAATAACTTAAAACACATTTCCTTGAGGTCTTAACATTCACCAAAGTGAAAGCAGGAGTAATACTCAAAGAACTGGAAATATGAGAATGAGGACTCTTTAAGCCAAGAACTCCTATGGACATCTTTATTTCTATGACCAAAGGCACTTTTTACTGTGTCCTTCTCAAACCGGTTGCATACATTATGTAATATATGACACTATTCATAAGATAACTATTTCAAAAACAAAAATGGTATATTTCCTGATCACATCACATCTAAAAGTTAAATCAAATGTACTCTTGTCAAAACAAGGTATTGGGAGGGAGCGAGCAAGCAAAGCAGATTAGAAAAAATAAAGTGTTTGTGAGACTTTTCATAACCAAACTTTAATTTCAATATAAAGTATTTAAGGCTAAAGGACCAGTACACAGGGTAGGGGACTTGTCTTACATGAGTAGACCCAGGTTTTTGTCCCCTGCATTCTACATGGTTCCCTGGGCTTTGCCTGAAGTGATCCCTGAGCACAAATAAAGAGCAAACCCTGTTGACTAAAACCCCTGTGCCCCCCCCCAAAAAAACAGAAAGTAAAATATTCACATAGTCTTAAATATGATGCATGGTATATTAAGTCCTCCCATATTCTCTTGGATCATGAACTGGCTACCCTGGGACATTATCTAGAAGTTTCCAGGTTATCTCTCAAAAAGTTGCTCTTTAAATCATTTGAGAGGAGAATTTTCAATGCAACTTCTAACAGAATTCTTGGATTTCCAAATCTGAGTTTCATACTTTGTCTTTAGAAACGGAGTCTGCAAATATCTAGGGCACGTTGCACAAAATCTCTGCCAAAAACTTTGATTAAATGTTATTTTATTCATTCTTGGAAAAAATCTATTAGGATGATTTCTCATGTGCTTCACAGTTTTAGCCTTTATTTATGGCAAGCTTTATTAGCAATAAAAATAAAAAAAGCTCATCTGTTCATGAGTACACAATGATTTTTATCCCTTCATTCACTAGAGGTCTGTCAAAATAGAAATGGTTTTAATGATATGAAGAAAATTACTTTGTTTCCTTTTTATATGGTGAAATTCTTTTCAAAAAATCACACTTGATACCAGACAGACAGACACATTCAATTAAGAGTAATTTTTAATACTATTGTTTTAAGATGTGTGGCATCAAATAGAAATGGTTTTCTTCTAATCCCAAAGTTAAGGAGAGTTACAAGGTTTTCCCCCTTATCACATTATAGTAAGCAAGCAAAAGAAAGCACTGTAGCACTATCATCCCATTGTTCAATGATTTGCTTGAGCAGGCACCAGTAACATTTCCATTGTGAGACTTGTTACTGTTTTTGGCATATCAAATACACCATGGTAGCTTGCCAGGCTCTGCCATGCAGGTGGGAAAATCTTGGTAGCTTGTGGGCTCTCCAAGAGGTATGGAGGTACTGAATGCGGATCGGCCGCATGCAAGGCAAATGCTCTAGTCGCTGTGCTATTGTTCCAGTCCAAAAGAAAGAGAAAAATAAAATCCCTAAGTAAATTAGACACAAATTCCAAGCAAGCTGCAAGCTTGGACACTTAACAACTCTTTAATAAGTACTATCACCATTTTGAGTTGCAGAGGCCTTAGAATTATTCTTGCAATATTTCTTATAATGTAATATAATATAATATTGAAATTATATAACATAATTTCAATAATCTTAAATACTATATAATCTTAAATCATCCCTAGTAGATTTCCTCCAAGAATGAAGAAAATAACAGTTAATCAAAGTTTTTGGAAGAGATTTTGCACAATGTACCTTCGATATTTGCAGACTCTGTTTCTAAACTCAGATTTGGAAATCCAAGAATTCTGTTACATTGTTACAAAAGTTACATTGAAAATTCTCTTCTCAAATGATTTAAAGAGCAACTTTTGGGGAGATAACCTGCAAACTTCTAGATGATGTCCCAGAGTAGCCAGTTGATGATCCAAGAGAAAGTGGGAGGACTTCATATGTCATGTATCATATTTAAGATTATGTGATATAATATAATATAATATAAATAATATTAAATATTCCTGTAACTGAAGAATATTACAGCGATTAGGCTAAATAATTTATATAAGCATTTATCACAATGCTAAGAAACACAGGCAACCTCCAAAATTTTTTTATTTTGTTCTTCCTTCTTACGTTCTAGAGCTAAAGCACAGTGGATAGGGCATTTGCCTTGCACGCAGCAGACCCAGGTTCGATTCCTCCCTCCCTCTCAGGGAGCCTGGCAAGCTACTGAGAGTATCTCGCCCACATGGCAGAGCCTGGCAAGCTACCCGTGGTGTATTTGATGTGCCAAAAACAATAACAAAACGTCTCACAATGGAGACGTTACTGGTGCCTCTTGAGCAAATCGATGAGCAAAGGGCTGAGAGTGATACACTGCTCTATTTTACATTATGAGCCACTCATGGCAAGACTATGTTACTTAGACTGGTGTTATTTGGGGGTCACTGGGTCATACCTGGCCATGCTCAGGGGATCATGTGGTGCTGAAGATAAAAGTCGGGAAATCTCACGTGACTAACATTTAAGATAGCTCCAGGCACTGCTACTCCCTCTCATTCAGCCATCAAATATTACGGCAGCTGCAGAACTAAAGAAATCTAAACAAAATATTTGTCAATGCTGGGATTTAAAAACAAATTATCTTAAGTAACGTCATCCTTTTAGATATAGTTAAGGAGGGAAACAAACAAATGAGATGAGTCCAACATGAGATAATGTCCAAGATAGTTGCCTCGAACTGGCCATCAGAGATCTCATGTCTGTTGAGATGCATGCCATCTGTACACAAAGAACACTGAACTTTTCAGGAGGGTGAAGAAAGCTAGCAGACTGCTGATGACAGAAATAAGAAGTGCTAATGACGATAAGGGAGTTTAAAATACAGTGGTTACCCACAGATTCCAAATGTGATTAGATGGCTCCTATAAAGCCAATGTTGGTCAAGATAGTTTGGCTTCGACATTCCATTTCATCCAATCTGGTATGGTACTCCTGGGATGTCAGTATTGTAGAGTTTGGGGATGTCACTCCAGAAAATCAATAATATTTTAATAGACAGTCCAGCCAATCAATCTTGACTAAAAATACAAAATAAATAACAAAAAACTCATTAACACAGAGATTTTCCTTGTATCAAAACTTAATAAACACGTTAAGACAAGGACTTAAAGTCCCCATGGTAAAATACAACAGTTTTTGGAAATTTTCTTCTATGAATATATTTTTTAATCATTCCACTAGCCATTTACTGTTAACAAGTGATAGAAAATAAATTATTATGAGCCTGCTACAAGGGCAGGCTTGAGGAATGGTTGCGAAAATGGAGACAATGATTGAGGGGTGGAGAGAGTGACTGTGGGATTGGGGATGGAAAACTGAATATGTATAACAAATCATTACAAACAACTTTGTAAACCATGGTGTTTAAATAAAGTGGGGAGAAAAGATAAAAATCAATGTTACTAACATTCCTTCTATGTGTCTTCTTCATTTTATTATTTTTTAAAAAGTTTCATGAAAGCTGTGTTGGACATCTAGATATTGGGGATGCAATGTCTTAAAGAATCATTTGTATCGTGCTTCTTTGTCAAACTTAAAGTGAATATTCACCACACATCCAGAAGCAGTTCCGTACCACTGTCCACTACCTACCACCTACCACTCAGGCTCTCATCTGAATTTTATTTGCCAAGGGAGCTTACATAGGGAAGTGAAGAACCAAAAGAACAGGCAGACCTAAGTGGGTTATGCTGTGTGTGATGAGGGTTGGTAATTGTCGTCCCAGGATATGAGCTAAAGGTGTTTTATATGTCCCAGGATATGAGGTAAGGGTATTTTGAGAGGACACTCAGCCAGTTTGTTGGTCAGAATTTTTCCTCACGTCCCTTTGGTAAAGGGGTACCTGAGAGAGAGAGAGAGACAGAGACAGAACAGAGACAGAGACAGAGACAGACAGACAGACAGACAGACAGAGGGCATCTCTCCCATGAGTGACTTATGGTCCATACAGGGAAAATGAGTGCTAGTGATCTTCTCTAGATATCTCCATCCTCAAAAGTGCAATGTCCCAAATTGCTGTATTTAAGGGTAATGTGTCCTGAGCCTCAGCATGGGCATTGCATCCTGAGAACTGAAAATCCAAGCACTTCAGTGTTATAGAGTCTAGATTAGAGAGTTGAAAATTCTTCATCTAACTATCTGTGTGAATTTGTTGTATGAGTAAGATGTTAGTGGAGGAAAAATAAAGAGGTATACAAAAATTGTTATATCGGGCTGGAGAGATAAAGTGGGTTGGGATATACCCTTGCATGTGGCAGACCAGGGTTCAGTTTCAAGAATCCTATATGGTCTCTTGAGCTCCCAGGAGTTATCCTTGAGCACAGAGCCAGGAGTAAGCCTGGAATACCTCTGTAAGGAGTAAAGCTGGGTGTGACCCAAAAGCAAAAAAAAAAAAAAAAAAACTGTTTTTTCTTTAACAATTATTATTGTTTTCTGTATTACATATTTTTTTAGTTATAGTGTATCTTAAGGTTCTCACATTTCTTTGGACACATGTGGGGCACCAGTAATTTCAACTTGTGACCATGATCTATAAATCATTCTGGTGCTAATCTACCTATGGTTCTATTCCACATGTTAGGCACTTCTTTTACAAGGTCTGCCAGATGCTAAATTTTATTTGGAAAAAGTAATCTAAAGCTAGTGTCTGCATGGCAGAAATACAATTGTCTTGTTTGGAAAGCAGCTAGGATCCCTCTTTAAGTGTTCAACAACATATAGGGTGAGGATGTAATTGATACAGCTTTAAAGACATTTTCTCTCTCTCTCTCTCTCACACACACATACATATATATATGCATATATATATATATATATATATATATACAGAGAGTTAATTTTTGTAAACTGGATTGGTTTTTCTCTCCTTTAGCAGAAATTGAAGTTCAGGAGATTGTCATTTTTGTTTTGTTTTGTTTTTAAGTTCCACAACAGAAAATTCCTTGTTCTTTTTATAAAAGAAAAGGCACATGTTCCCCAAACTCAAAGCCAGTTAAACCTTTCTTACTCCAACATTTCAGCCTACAGCACCACACGTGGAAATGATCCATTCTTTTTACTGTATTTCTCTTTTTGAACTGCATTTTTGCCGGAGACTCTGAGTCCATTTACTGTTTCACAGCAGAGGTTCAAGTTGTGTCTCTTGCTTTTGATATTCTCTTTGAAAATAATGAAAGTCCATCCCAGAGAATAAAAGGTAATGCATTGATCAAACATTAAAGAATATTATATATTCACTGCATTCACCCCTATTTAAAAATATTGATTTGGGAGAAGTTGCAGAACACGGATTCCAATCTATAAGATCAAGGCAAGGGAGGCACGAAGGCTGTAGAAATTCCGACATTGCTTTAGCGTTCAGTTCCCTAACAAGCTCGAGAGCCCTTGACAGCAGGGGTAGCTTGAACCTGTGTCTGGAATTTAAACCTGATCCCTTGGATTTTTCTACCCTATTATCTAGAATGGAAGTCGGAGAGCAATAATTTCCATGAAGTCCTAGGTGAGTAGACTGACATTGTGATTGCATGGTAGGGTGAATATGTCACATATGTGATACCTAGGGTTCAATCCCTAACGCCACTCCACCCCCCATCAACACACACCCTCCGAGAACACACAGACTTCTACCTCCAATTGTCAGTCATTGAACTTGTAACGCATCAGTTATCTTCACAATGAGACTAAGACAATAAGACGCTTGACACTTGAGACTAAGACTGTACAACAACAATGACCGTTCTCACAAGCTTGTTGTCATTTTTAAATGCACTGTAGAGTACAAGATGCCTGGTGCAGTTGTACACACAGGCAGCCCTCACTGTGGGTGTTAACGATTGAGCACTACCGCAGCCATAACTCCTGAGAGAGATGCTTAGCCCAGGGTGCGTATGTGGGACCCCCAGCGCCCCAGTCTTCCAGAGTTGCTTCCTTTCTAGAACCTTGAGAGGCAGCTAACCCTCTCATCAAAGTTTGGTTTTCTCACTAAAGAAAATCAGGGCACGGATTTATATACCAGGTAAGCCCTACTCTGGCATACTGTCAACCTGTGTTCAACCTTGACGACCCCCGTTGGTGACCCAAGACTCACAGGAGTGATCTCTGAGCATGGAGCACTGCTGAGTATGACTCAAAAATAAAAATAAAGCCTAGGATGTAGAAATAGGTGTTACTTGTTTGGTTTTAGGATGCTTGGGATGAGTTGTACAGTGAAGGCTGACATTGATTATGTAAACTTGGTGGTTTCTGCCAATGAGAAAGGAGATATCAATGGGGCCTTAAACTGCATGAGGTAAAAGACCTTGATCACTGAAATGGATGTTGCTGATATTGACCAATCAAAAAGAAGCATAATTTTCAACATAATAATCAAAGAAAACGTTCTTTGAAATTATAAACTGATTTGATCATGCATTATTTAATTTCCATAGACACTCTCACGTTTAGATTAATTAACATGTAAATTAATATCTAAACATCTAATTAATGATGATATGTATTAACCAGATTGGAAATGTGGTATTCAAAACACTGACCCACTCAATCATCCATAAGGGAGTTTCTCACTTCAAAATTGGCATTGTTTGGGGGGACTGAGAGATTGTTTAGGGTATATGGCACTTGCTCTTAATGTAAACAACCTGGGTTCAATCTCTGACACCCCATATTGCCCCAAGCACTGCTGGTCCACATACATGTATCTAAATAGCACATGCACATTTATACATACATACCTGATTATGCTAACTATATATACATAGATATTATATAGAAAGGCAGAGAGAAAAATCATATGCTTAATTCATAATTCTATTTAATATATTTGTACTAAATATATTTGACAGGTATAATTCAATTATTAGCATTACAGTGATCTTAATTATAGAAATAAAGGCATCACATATATGGGTTGTAATTGAAAAAATGATTATCTAGATTCCTATAATCAAAAAAAAAGATATATCAAAAGATATACCAAACTTCTGATATGCAATTCAGGTGAGTAAATAAATATATGTTCATGTAACAGCAAATGACTTATTCCATTCATTTGATTTGTATTTAACTTTATTAAAGAATGGAAGTAATTCTAACAAATTGAATTCATTACTTACTCTAAATTGAATTAAAATGATTTCTTGCCTATCTTATGTGGAAGAGGTCACTTGGGTTTTCTTTTCCCTCAAACTGAAGTTATGAATCCATTTTCTTTCTCATATTGATTATATGTTTAATGAAGCTCTTTGAACAGAATTCAGAAAACATTGCAAAGGAAAATTAGTATTTAGACACTGTTCTAAGTGAAAAAATGAAATTCTGTGCTGCAAAATGAAATGAGATTGCAATTACTGAGCACAAATATGAGAGGTACTTTTAGTTATATTGACTAATTTAATCCTCACAACCTAGAAATATGGTAAGTAACTTTTATCTTCATTTGAAAGTGAAGCAATCAAGCCACATGCAAATGATTCACTCATGCATTATACAAATAGGTAATTGAAATTAGAAGGCAATTCTAGATTATGTTACTCCAATGACCCTCCCCATTGTTACACAAAATTATTAACTTCTTTTCATGTTGCAGTTGCCCACAGATTAATATTTTAATAAACCAATCACCTAAAAGATTCACATTCTCATAGCTGCTTATTGATCCTTTCTGGGTTATTCACTCTTTATAAGTGTTCAGCTCTTCAAGAATGTCTGGATAGTATCACAAGTGGCACTTGGAAATCAACCTCAATTAAATTCAAACCTGCCTCTACCAACCACTAGGTTAATTTTGGTATAAAAATGATTTTTTAAAATATGATTTTATTAAGTGTTAATAAACTGACATATATAAAATGGTGATCATTATCACCTAGCAATCAATTACTGAAATGACAAAATTAGATGAAATAATCTAAAAGGTATGACTCAAACGATTTTCATCACTTGTAGACATCATGTTTTAGGAAACTTATCTTCTTTCCATTAATTGAGGAAGTTAAGTTTGAATTTTATTTTTCATTGGAGAACCAAAGAAAATTATGATACAAACAATGAACACTGAAAGCTGGATTCTTAGGCGTCACCTTGCCTAGAATTGGTCACGGGCCTGTGGTTTTGCACTGACTGTCCTAGAGCATGATGTCTTCTGATCCTTTCTGCCTCCCTCCCACCTCTCCCTCCCTCTCCCACCCTCTCTCCCTCCCTCTTTTCCTTCCTTTCTTTCTTCTCTCTCTCTTTCTTTCTCTCTCTCTCTTTCTTTCTTTCTTTCTTTCTTTCTTTCTTTCTTTCTTTCTTCTCTCTCTTTCTTCTTTCTCTTTCTTTCTTTCTTTCTTTCTTTCTTTCTTTCTTTCTTTCTTTCTTTCTTTCTTTCTTTCTTTCTTTCTTTCTTTCTTTCCTTCTTTCCTTCTTTTTCTCTTTCTTTCCTTTCTTTCTTTCTTTCTTTCTTTCTTTCTTTCTTTCTTTCTTTCTTTCTTTCTTTCTTTCTTTCTTTCCTTCCTTCCTTCTTTCCTTCTTTCTCTCTTTCTTTCTTTCTTTCTTTCTTTCTTTCTTTCTTTCTTTCTTTCTTTCTTTCTTTCTTTCTTTCTTTCTTTCTTCCTTTCTTTCTTTCTTTTGTTCTTTCTTTCTTTCTCTCTCTCCTTCCTTCTCTCCTTCCTTCTTTCCTTCCTTTTTTCCTTCTTTCTCTCTTTCTTTCCTTCCTTCTCTCTCTCTTTCTTTCTTTCTTTCTTTCTTTCTTTCTTTCTTTCTCTCTCTCTCTTTCTCTCTCTCTTTCTTTCTCTTTCTTTCTTTCTTTCTTTCTTTCTTTCTTTCTTTCTTTCTTTCTTTCTTTCTTTCTTTCTTTCTTTCTTTCTTTCTTTCTTTCTTTCTTCCTTTCTTCCTTTCTTTCTGTCTCTCTCCCCTCTCTTACTTTCCTGAAAATCTTTCTACCTTACATTTGAGCTGTTTGAAAATATCCAGTTACTAGACTATCTCACTCATATGTAGTATTTAAATAAATGAGTTGAGAAAATAGAAAAGCACTGAATGGCTAAAGAATCCTTGAACACTAAATCCAATAAACAAGTTATTAAGTGGTAGGGGAAGGTGACCCGTTGGGGAGGGTAATGACACAATGGCACAAGGACTTTGGCCTAGGGTCTTCAGCACTTTGGTGTTGGTAAAGGTGCTGTAACTTCGTATATTAAAATCATCAACATTATCTCTGTTGTCATCATCTTATCTGAATAAAATACAATTAAGTTGAAAAAGGACAGTTACCTGAAAGAAGTATTAATTATAATTACTATGTTAATCAGATCTATCATTTTCCATCTCAATTTGATCTTGGTAACCCAATCATATTGTTTGTCCTAGGTAATTTGTAAAACTGTATTAGAAATCATTTAATATGTACTGCAATATGTTATCTAAATGTAAGTTGAAGTCAATTTTCAAAGTATCCTGTGAATTTTTCATTCCCTGCATAAGGCCTTCATTTTTGTCATGAACTGCTAATATTGACATGCAAAATTCAGTAAAATTTTATTGAGTACACTGAACACACTGATCTAAAAAAGGAAATAAATGCGTGGGCTCCTGTTGACAAGGATATTACATTCTAATTGTTAATTTAAAGTGTGTGGCAAGTCAACATGCAGTTCCTGTAATAGTTGTAGGTGAGCCAGAGAGCGATTCTTTCCTTTCACTCATCCCAATTCAATCCCATCTTCCTTGCGTGATCCCTGAGCACAGTCTTGTGCCCCTAACCTCCTACCATCAAAATTAATATAGGTTGAGACACTTTCAGAGCAATTTTAAGGCGATCATGTATAGACTTATGTGATATACTACTTTAATTAACTGATTTAGTCTTTGATACTCTAGAAGGAATTAGATAACCAACCAAATAAAGATTTTAAAACTTTCAGATCATCTTTTTCAGAATAGCTACCAATAAAATCAGTTTTCAAATATTAAATAAAAATTTCGATTCATTGTAATTCAAGGAGAGCCATGATTTTTCATAATTTTTTTTTCATAGCACTGGAATGGTTTTATTGATATTGTCTTTCTTAGGGTGTTCTCTCCCTTTTCTTCCTAGCTGTCTGCTCATACCTCAGAGGAGCAAGGGCACTCTAACACCAAAACAACAAATATGCCTAAAGAATTCAATCAATACTGAATTAACTTGAGTCAGTATATTTATTTCCAAAAAACAGACACACCTTGTAAAATAAAAAGAAAACTTCCCAAGAAGCTTTAAGATAAAGTGCCTGACCTCACAGACTGATTTGTGTTGTGTTCCTGGGCGTGCAGCCTTGCTTGGTCTGAATGTTATGGGACCAACCTCCACTGCTTTTGATAGAGTTTGAGGGGACATTTTGATAAGTTTAAAGAAAAATAATGAAACTACAACTGGAATGAAAGATCAAGAATGGAAGTGTGTTTGTGAGAGATGTTGGAAACTTTTAGTCCAGACTCCGTCTTAGCAAGAACAGCTCAGTCAAAAAAGGTATTTCTCCTCCATCTCAGACTCTGAGTTTTATCTTAGATCTGCCATGGTAGTTATAACCATATAAAGAGGGGTTGAAAAATCTGGTTCTAAGTAACAAGTATAGATTTCTGTTATTATGGATCATAAAAACTAGGGATCTGGGTGGAAGAGGCCTAGTCCCAATCTGAGCAGAGGAACACAGGTATGCAGGACCCATGGCTGAGATCTCCAAGCCTGCTAGAATTGGGACTGGGCCTCCTCCACCCAGATTCCCAGTTTTCCAGTAGCTTGGCAGTCACACTCACAAACTCCTCCTGGCGCCATGTAATCTGATCAAGGGCCAAGATCCAGAGACTATAAAACAAAGTTCCCAGAAGAGAGTGATGCAATGTTTCCTGGAACACGTGGCTGCATTTGCAGCCAAGTGACCTCTTTATTTTTATTTAATTTTATTTATTAACTATTTATTATTTTTCCTTCTCGTGGCAGAGCCTGACAAGCTACCCATGACGTATTTGATATGCCAAAAACAGTAATAATGAGTGCTCTTCATGATTCTGAATCCAGGAGACTCCATTGGGCTACACTAGCACGTGACAGACACAAATGAAGAAGTTACTAACACCCGTTCGAGCAAATTGATGAATAATGGGATGATAGTGATACAGTGATGGATCATAAAATATCATTGTTTCTCTATCAAGAAATTCATATAACTCAGCAAGATAATCTGAGCTAATGTCAGCAAATACAAGTACAGTAGTTGATTTTGGAAAGAAGAGTTCTATAGAAGGGAGAGAGAAGACTTAAGCCTTCTTTTTGAAGGATGCTGTCCCTCTGTATTTGAACTCTAGCATGCATGTCTCAAGAACATTTACTTAAGTAATGAAATCCTTTAGTTTTATTTACTACCATTTTTCCCATTCTAGATAGTTGTTTGATGAATTTAATGAATTTGAGCACAAAACAGGAGAAAATCAAAACAAGAATTTCATATCAACAAATATACGCCTATTAATACTTTATGTGAAACAACCCTTGGAACCAGAAAAAAGGAAAAAAAGAAAAAAGAAATTGAAAGAAAATACTGCTCTCACATACATACTTTCTTTATTATAACAGAATTGGAGCTTGCTTGCCTATGAAATTCAATTGCCTATTAAAACAATAACATTCATTTTAGTTGTCAGAGCTAATTTCCCCCAGAGAGTTGCAGATGAATGATCATGTCAAGGATTCCCAATCCTCCACTCAATACATTCTCACATAGCAAGGTCTGTGTTTGACAAATACACATTCATAGCAAACTCAATCCATACTAACAACTATAAAACTAATGGCTGTATCAAAACATTGTTATCATTCTGAAAAAAAGATTAGTCCAGAGAGGGTGAATTTCTTGATAAGCCTTTAACAGAATGCAAACCCTGTGTGTCTAAAGTCAGACACAATCATAAAATATTTTATAAGACTAATTAATTGGTTTGTATACATTATCTTATTTTTATAAAAGAGATAATAATATAATATAAAGGATAGTTCCATTAGCATGAGGCAGCAGAATGTTTCAGACTAGACATACATATGCCATAATTGAGGCCACAAATCGCAAGAAGCTCCTTCCAAAGGTGTTAACCATTTTTGTGGATAGTAAATATGTAAAATTATAAACACAAATAATACTTTTCCATTAGACTCAATTTCTTGTCAGTTATTTTCATAACAGGCTATTTCAGCAGGGCCTATTTTCTATATTATCTTGACAAATAATATGGAAATCTGGTAGTGTTAAAAATATCTAGTTAGACAGACTTCAAAGAGGACATCACTAACAGCACAATTGTAGTCGGAGACTTCAATATGGCCTTATCACCTCTAGATAGATCCACAAGAACAAAACTTAACAAGGAAACACTGACTCTGAATGAAGAAATTGAAGAGAGAGGCCTAATAGACCTATACAGGGCCTTACACCCCAAAAAGAAAGAATACACATTCTTTTCCAGTGCACATGGAACATTTTCAAAAATAGACCATGTACTGGGCCCCAGAACATACCTCAATAGAATCGGAAAAATAGAAATTGTATCAACCATCTTTTCAGACCACGATGCGCTAAAGATAGAAGCTAACCACCCACAAAAACGGAAAATCAAATCAAACACCTGGAAATTAAACAATTCCATGTTGAACAATGAGTGGGTCAAGAAGGAAATGAAGGAAGAAATCAAAAGATACTTAGAAACAAATGAGAATGAAGACACGAGCTACCAAAACCTATGGGACGCAGCTAAAGCCGTGTTAAGGGGAAAATTTATAGCTCTCCAAGCATTCCTCAGGAAGGAAGAAAGGATCCACATAGATAGCTTGACTTCACGACTCAAGACCCTAGAAAAGGACCAGAGAAAGGACCCCAAACCAGACCGAAGGAAAGAAATAATAAAAATTAGAGCAGAAATTAATGACATCGAAACCAAAAAAACAATCCGAAAGATCAATGAAACCAAGAGTTGGTTCTTTGAGAAAATAAATAAGATTGATAAACCGCTAGCAAGTCTCACAAAGAAAGAAAGAGAGAAAACTCTAATAAATCGAATCAGAAATGAAAAGGGGGACATCATAACAGAAACTAGTGAGATTCAAAAGATCATTAGAGACTACTTTGAAAGTCTTTACGCCACAAAAAAGGAGAACCTAAAAGAAATGGATGGATTCCTTGATTCCTATAATCTCCCAACACTGAAGAAAGAAGACCTGGAATACCTGAATAGACCCATCAATGTTAAGGAAATTGAAACGGTAATCAAAAACCTCCCCAAAAACAAAAGCCCAGGCCCAGATGGTTTCACTGGCGAATTCTTCCAAACATTTAAAGAAGACCTATTGCCTGTTTTCCTCAAACTTTTCCAGGAAATTGAAAAAACAGGAACTCTCCCAAACAGTTTCTATGAAGCACATATCTCCCTAATACCAAAAGCAAACAAAGACACCACTAAGAAAGAAAATTACAGACCAATTTCCCTGATGAACACCGATGCGAAGATCCTCAACAAAATACTAGCAAATAGGATCCAACAACTCATCAAAAAGATCATACATCACGACCAAGTGGGATTCATCCCAGGGATGCAAGGATGGTTTAACATTCGGAAATCAATCAACATAATCCAGCATATCAACAAAAGTAAAGATAAAAACCATATGATCATATCAATAGATGCAGAGAAAGCATTTGACAAGATCCAACATCCTTTCATGATGAAAACCCTTGCCAAAATGGGGTTTGGAGGAACTTTCCTCAAGATAGTCGAAGCCATCTATCACAAGCCTACGGCAAGCATTATCCTCAACGGGGAAAAACTAAGGGCCTTTCCTCTGAGATCAGGCACAAGACAAGGATGCCCACTCTCACCACTCCTCTTCAATATAGTACTGGAAGTACTTGCGATAGCTATTAGACAAGAAAAAGAGATTAAGGGCATCCAGATAGGAAGGGAAGAAATCAAACTCTCACTATTTGCAGACGACATGATACTATATCTAGAGAAGCCTAAAACCTCTACTAAGAAACTCTTAGAAACAATAGACTTATACAGTAAAGTTGCAGGCTACAAAATCAATACCCAAAAATCCATGGCCTTCATATATGCAAACAATGAGGCAGAGGAAAGGGACATGAAAAAAGCAATCCCATTCACAATCGTGCCCCAGAAAATCAGGTACCTCGGAATCAGCTTAACCAAGGAAGTAAAAGACCTTTACAAAGAAAACTACATAACGCTACTCCATGAAATCAAAGAGGACATGAGGAAATGGAAACATATACCCTGCTCGTGGATAGGGAGAATCAATGTTGTCAAAATGGCAATACTCCCTAAAGCATTATACAGATTCAATGCGATCCCTATAAGTATACCCATGACATTCTTCAAAGAAATGGATCAAGCAATCCTAAAATTCATATGGAATAACAAACGTCCAAGGATAGCTAAAACAATTCTTGGGAAAAAGATGATGGGAGGCATCACCATCCCCAACCTCAAACTTTACTACAAAGCAGTAACAATTAAAACAGCATGGTACTGGAACAAAGGCAGAGCCGTAGACCAATGGAACAGGGTGGAATATCCCTACACACAACCCCAAATGTATGACCATCTAATCTTTGATAAGGGAGCAAGAGATGTGAAGTGGAGCAAGGAAAGCCTCTTTAACAAATGGTGCTGGCACAACTGGACAACCACATGCAAAAAAATGGGTTTAGACCTTGACCTGACACCATGCACAAAAGTCAGATCAAAGTGGATTAAAGACCTCAACATTAGACCACAAACCATAAGGTACATTGAAGACAAGGTCGGCGAAACCCTCCACGATATTGAAGATAAAGGTATCTTCAAAGGTGACACGGAACTAAGCAATCTAGTAAAAACAGAGATCAACAAATGGGACTACATTAAACTAAAAAGCTTCTGCACCGCAAGAGATACAGTGACCAGAATCCAAAGACTATCCACAGAATGGGAAAGGATATTTACACAATACCCATCAGATAAGGGGTTGATATCAATGGTATATAAAGCACTGGTTGAACTCTACAAGAAGAAAACATCCAACCCCATCAAAAAATGGGGCGAAGAAATGAACAGAAACTTTACCAAGGAAGAAATACGAATGGCCAAAAGGCACATGAAAAAGTGCTCTGCATCACTAATCATCAGAGAGATGCAGATCAAAACAACTTTGAGATACCACCTCACACCACAGAGACTAGCACACATCCAAAAGAACAAAAGCAACCGCTGTTGGAGAGGATGTGGGGAGAAAGGGACCCTTCTTCACTGCTGGTGGGAATGCCGATTGGTTCAGCCCTTCTGGAAAACAATTTGGACGACTCTCAAAAAATTAGATATTGAATTCCCATTTGACCCAGCAATACCACTGCTGGGAACATATCCCAGAGAGGCAAAAAAGTACAATCGAAACAACATCTGCACATGTATGTTCATCGCAGCACTGTTTACAATAGCCAGAATCTGGAAAAAACCCGAATGCCCCAGAACAGATGACTGGTTGAGGAAACTTTGGTACATCTATACAATGGAATACTATGCAGCTGTTAGAAAAAAGGAGGTCAAGAATTTTGTAGTCAAGTGGATGGGCATGAAAAGTTTCATGCTGAGTGAAATGAGTCAGAAAGAGAGAGACAGACATAGAAAGATTGCACTCATCTATGGTATATAGAATAACAGAGTGGGAGACTAACACTCAAGAACTGTAGAAATAAGTACCAGGAGGTTGACTCCATGGCTTCGAGGCTGGCCTCACGTTCCGGGGAAAGGTCAACTCAGAGAAGCGATCACCAACTACATTGTAGTCGAAGGCCATGTGGGGGAAGGGAGTTGCGGGCTGAATGAGGGCTAGAGACTGAGCACAGCGGCCACTCAACACCTTTATTGCAAACCACAACAGCTAATTAGAGAGAGAAAACAGAAGGGAATGCCTTGCCACAGTGGCAGGGTGGGATGGGGGGGAGATGGGATTGGGGAGGGTGGGAGGGACACTGGGTTTACGGGTGGTGGAGAATGGGCACTGGTGAAGGGATGGGTTCCAAACTTTGTATGAGGGAAGTATAAGCACAAAAATGTATAAATCTGTAACTGTACCCTCACGGTGATTCTCTAATTGAAAATAAATAAATTTAAAAAAAAATATCTAGTTAGAGAACATTCCAAATGAAATTACTGGTTCCAGGAATATTCCAAATGAAAATTGGAGGAAAAGTTGTTTATATACTTTATAATACACATTCCGACTTTGGTGTGAATACTACAAATTAGAGGTTCTTGGGACTCAGTCTAGTTATATTTTTTGCATCTTTAGCAATATTTGCTAAAGCTATTTGAGAGAATTTCCCAATTATGCAGAATGATGTAACCTCATAAGCATAGTCATGAATCTAAGACTAAGAAATCAAAAGTTGTGGACTTTATTTTCCTTCTTATTTAGTATCAAACTCTAGACTTCTCCCTTAATATCTCTGTATCCTCAGAGGCTTTTTGTCTAAACAATAGGCAATAACTCCTGCCTTATGTAATGTGTTTGTTGCCATTTATATGTGAATTAGTATATAAATCTATGCATACATGCATGTGTGGGAAACATTAAATTATCATGAGAAATTTACTGGTACATAGATTTTTTTTCTAAATTTAAAATTATTTTTTAATTTTGCCATCAGTTCTGAGCCAGATGTGATACTGAAAACTTGATTTGCATTCCATTCTATTCACGATTAGGTAGGTGTGTTCAGATCTTTCCCCAGATGAAAAAGTTTAGATTTGGAGTTTTTAAATAATTGCTTAAAATTGCACTGTTAGAAAGCGGCAGAGTGGGGGTTTAAATAAGGGTGTGTAGTCTCACTTCAAAACCTTTTTTTAAAAGACATTTTCCTACTTCTCTAAGTACACTTGCACTTGTTCCAAAGAGTAATTACTTGGTTTAGCAATGAGCTAGTTGTGTCTCAAGTAATTCTGAAAGTGCGAAAGCAATTTAGGGTTTGAGCTGGTAATAAGTGCAGTTATATAGATAAATCCATTTTTATTCATATATCTATGCATCTGTGCATTATATATGCAATTACTTAGGGGTGTCACCCCATTTTCCCTGTGTGTCCAACATCCCGTTTCTTTGCCTATTTCATCAATGAATATCTGTGCTTTGGTGGTCCCTATGTTAAGTTGCCTACTGGGACAAAATACCTTTCCCAAATCCTGTGATAATCTCATGCCTACCTCCTTCTCCATCTGTCAGCTTAGGGTCTCTCGAATTTTTTTCCAGCAGTAAATATTCACTGAACTTGAGCTCTGCCAATGCTTTTCTGTTTCTTATCTATCTCCCAGTCATTCATTGAGTGCCTGGGCTGTTCTGGGTATTTTGATTTGGGATTCCAAATTTCTTTGGGGCATCCCAAAGAAAAGTATAGAAATCCAAAGAAAGCTTCAGGATTCTTCCATACTTTATTATACCCATGGATATAGTCTTGGGGAGCTTTCTTCTTCCAGGGAACAGAACAAAGGGTTAGTAGCGCCCATCAACAAATTCGCCTCCAGGCAACACAGATGCACAGATAGTCAGATAGTCACTTTAAGGGACTCTACTGGTCCAGGGAGTAATCTGAATGCTACTGTAGTTTTTACGGCATTCTTCCTCCCTCCAACTCTATTCTACTCTAACCTCTTCATCTTTCACTTCTATAGTATAATTATATAATAAAATCCTGGAGGTTTTTTTTTTTTTTGCTTTTTGGGTCACACCTGGTGATGCACAGGGGTTATTCCTGGCTTTGCACTGAGGAATTACTCCTGGAGGTGCTCAGGGGACCATATGGGATGCTGGGGATTGAACCTGGGTCGGCTGTGTACAAGGCAATAGCGATAGCGCAGCCAGTAGGGCATTTGCCTTGCATGCGGCTGACCCGGGTCCGCTCCTCCGCCCCTCTTGGAGAGCCTGGCAAGCTCCCCATGGCATATTCGATATGTGAAGAATAGTAACAAGTCTCAAAAATGGAGATGTCGCTGGTGCCCGCTCGAGCAAATTGATGAGCAACAGGATGACAGTGATACAGTGATATAATAAAATATAACAATACCTTTGCACTCTACCATACTAAACCAGCACTCATTTTGCTTGTAAAATCTCTCGTCAGAGTTAGAACAGACTCTCTGTAGACCGTCTCCCTCTCTCTACTGCTCCTCTTAGTGTGTCTTCTGAAGTTGCTCCTTCTTAGTCAACAATGGTTCATGAGGTACTAACTCATTTTTCCTGCCTTTCAGTTTGCATTCTCTTTCTATGAGATAGAGCACAATCTCCCATTTTTTTTGTGGGAGTCGCCACACTTCATTCTTGTGATTTCCTAAATTTCTTCCTCCACGTCTCTGCCTCTAAATCCGACAAGCCTTAGTGAGTTCTTATGGGCTCCCCTAAAAGAAAAAAGAAGGACAGAAAGACAAGGAGACACCACTAGCTCTAAGTCCCCCTTTGTGGAAACAAATGAAACCTATTTATTTCCACAAAGGAACTCAAAACTCCATTTAGAGCTGATCCTCACAAGTCAACAGCTGTCAATAGCTTGATGGAGATGTAAAGGCAGGAAGAACGTGGGAAAGCTGAGCCAAAAATGGGATAAAAATTTAAAAAAAAACTTGACATAGGCTGGTGTGGAATATTGTCATGCACGAGCTGGGAAGAAGCTGAACCTGAGCTGGACTCAAGTATGAGGAGACTGAATTAGGGAAACTGGCCGGCACTCACTATTGCATGCCTTTGGGGTCAACTGTTGCCGAGGCAATGGCTTGGCTCCCCCAAAGAGTGCCTCAGGACTGGGGTCAAAGATTTTCTATTCTCTGTGGGCTGGGGTGATAGCACAGCAGGTAGGGCGTTTGCTTTCCATGTGGCCGACCCGGGTTTGATTCCTCCGTCCCATTCAGAGAGCCTGGCAAGCTACCAAGAGTATCCTGCCCACATGGCAGAGCCTGGCAAGCTACTTGTGGCGAATTCAATATGCCAAAAACAGTAACAACAAGTCTCACAATGGAGACGTTACTGGTGCCTGCTTGAGCAAATTGATGAATAATGGGATGATAGTGCGACAGTGCTACAGTGATTGACCATTGAGATATGGTCTCTCACCCTTAACTCATTAAATATCCATATGGATGATTCACCTACTGCAGCCCACCTAGAAGTAGTGATTGAATTTCTTCATCTAAGCGTTTTAAAATGGCCCACTTTAGCAGACTATCATGTTATTAAAGTTCATAGTGACTATTGCTTACGGAGCCAGGTTCTCAAAAGTATGACTAGGTTATATATTTTGACTGGCACCGGCTTGGAGTGTAGATGTAGATTTTAAAATGACAGGTTTCCAAATATTAAATTTTCCGTTTGACTTAGACACATCAAGAACTCCTTTTTAAAATAAGAGTACACATCTTTTCTCCAGACTAATTCCATTTTTCTCTATTCTTTAATATCTGCTTCACAAAGAATGATGCAATTCCATTCCAAAATCTATATTGTGTCCCCTGGACCAGGCATACCACAGTGATTTGAATCAAGAAGCAGATAAATCATGTGTGATTGATAACAGAGTTATACGCTGGCAACAAAAAATGAATCCGATAAAGAAGAATTGGCCCTGTCGAACTTTCTAGCAGTCATTGGGAGGCACAATTTTGTATAATTTTAAAGCCGTATGATTTCAGAGTTTTCTGCAGTCCTGCCATAAATCACAACACAACACATTTCTGTATTTCACAGATCGTGGGCACATAACCCTCTTCATCATTTGACAGATGCATGTCAAGATTCCTTAGGCTCACTTCTGTGTTTTTGTGATCACATGGTGTCCTAGTATGTTATACAGTCAAAGAGAAAGCAATGATGATTCAATAAGCACAACAGGAACCCCCAAAGAGTTGGGTCATTCCCCAAAAACTGAGGATAAGACCAAGCTAGAACATTTGTCCTATATACTACCAATTGTTATATTGAAACAGTACTACCAAATCGTTTTTTTTTTATTTTACAGAGATATAATTTATCTCAATAAAATGTTCAAGAATGAAAGTAGAGCACAATGAGTTTGGACTCATTATCACAGAAACCAAGATAGATAACACTTTTTATCATATAATTCTATGGGCTTTTACTTTATGTTACCATATCCTTCACCCTTGACTTCTTTTCAGAAGTCTATGATTGTTCTCATCTTTATGTTCATCAATTAATTTTGTCTGTTTTTGGCCTCCTCCTCCTCCTCTTCTTCTTCCTCTTCTTCTTCTTCTTCTTCTTCTTCTTCTTCTTCTTCTTCTTCTTCTTCTTCTTCTTCTTCTTCTTCTTCTTCTTCTTCTTCTTCTTCTTCTTCTTCTTCTTCTTCTCTTTCTCCTCCTTCTCCTCCTCCTCCTCCTTTTCCTCCTCCTTCTTCTTCATTTTTTTTTGTTCCATTTTAAAAACTTTTGGCCACACTCAGTGGTGCTCAGTGCTTACTCTTGATTCGGTGCTCAGGTTTTGCTCCTGCTGTGTTCAGGGGATCATATGGGGTGATGGGGGATCTTATCCATGTTGCTATATGCAAGGCAATCATCCTATCTGTTATACTATCATTCCAGTCCAACAAGGTCATTTTTATTAAATAAAACTTATTTAGAAAGATGTAAGGGGAGAAAAGAGTGGAAGGATGGGTTCTGGAGGGAATATATGTTTCTCCAGAGGGAAAAAGCAAGCAAGCAAAGATACGCAGAGGCAAGCAGGCAAGTAAGCCTTAGTTTTGTCTATTCTTTGTATAGATTAGATCATACAATACATACTCTCACTCCTTTGCATCTGGATCCTTTTATTTCAAAATATACTTTTACATTAACTTATCTTTCTGTGTACATTAATTAGTCTTTACTTTTAATAAAATTATCCTGTAACAACACTTAGAAGATTATGGAATTAACCTGTATACAACACTTTAAGTATTCTCCTATTACTAGAAGTTTGAGACACATCACTTATTCTCATTAAAACAATTCTCTGAGTCTGCCTATGTCTGTAAACCCTCATTTCTCTTGGTTATGTACCTCAGAGGGGATTGTTCAGTCATAAGTGTGTGCTTAAATTGACAAGAAATCACACCAAAAAGATTTCCAAAACAGTTGTGCCATTTAGACACCAGTCTTGATATTATTGCTTCATATCCATTATGATGACTGGAACATGATGTCTCTTTGTGACACTAATTTACATTTTCTATTTGACAAACATTTTTGTGTATGTTTTTCGTGGCAAATACATGGTGTTCAGAGGCCACTTCTGGTGGTGACTTGGGAAGCCATCAGCTGCCTGGGATGAAAAAGAGGGTTTCCACATGCAAAGTATAAACTCAAGTACCTTGAATTTTCTCTCTATTGAATTGTTTGGTATATTCCAAGGGTTTTGTCACAAATTTATAAATATAAAAATAATCAACATTTATAGGTTCACAGTATATGTGTTCTCGCTGTAAACTTTTTATCCTCAAAGATGTTCTTGACTGTCTCCAGTAGATCTCTACTTTATTTCTAAAAATCTGTTTAGAGATTATTAAATATTTCATATATTAAAATTCATTAAAACTAATATAATAAATACCAGCACCTGAGTAATACACCAAGCAAGAGATATCATTATCTTAGATGCAAATTAGTACAAATGGAATCCAATTACTCTAGTAAACATTTTTTTAGTTACATTATGATGATGCTACAGAGCGTCATCTGAAAAACAAACAGAAACTATCTTCGAATTCACTATATCACTGTCATCCCATTGTTCATTGATTTATTCGAGCAGGCGGCAGGAACATCTCCATTCATCCCAGCCCTGAGATTTTTAGCAGTCTCTCCTTACTCATCTTTCCCAATGAGCGGAGGCTTCTTTCAGGGTCAGGGCATGAGGGCTGTTATTATTACTGTTTTGGGCATGTCGAATACGTCACGGGGAGCTTGTCAGGCTCTGCCGTGTGGGCAGAAGATTCTCAGTAGCTTGCCGGGCTCTCCGAGAGGCACATATTTTTATTTCCCTCTTTGATGATGTGTTTGTGGTCATGTGATCCAGTAATATGTTCGCTCAAGCGTGAGGCTCATCCCAAGTGTGTGGAAAGCAGCCTGGAGTGTGGCAGGAGTTGGGGCTGGGTCCCTTGAGGCAGGGAGGGCTCTCACCCACCCCCTCTGGGGTGCCCGAGTGGAAACAGCCTGGTGTGGAGTCCAGTGGCATGGTTATGGGGGCCACATTTTATGCTCCCTTCCGGGAGAAGCAGTCATGAGTTCTGGAGGGTGGTCGATGGTGGTTCGAATTAACATCTCATATATTTTTTACCTTTTTTTTTAATTGAATCACTGTGAGAAAAGTTACAAAGCTTTCAGGTTTAAGTCTTAGTCATACAATTACCAAACACCCATCCCTTCACCAGTGCACATGCTCCACCACCAAGAACCCCAGTATACCTCCCATCCCACCCCCCACCCTGCCTGTGTGGCAGATGATTTTCACTTTACTCTCTCTTTACTTTGATTAAATTCAATGTTTCAACAGAAAACTCACTATTGCTATTTGGAATTTCCCCCCAACAATCAGACCTGCTGAAAGGCATCATTTGATAATTTGTTTTCTATTTGCTGATAATGAAGAGCATGTGAGGTTGCGTGGCTGCGACAGTGGACGTGCGGTTTTGGATTTCTGGTATTTTAGTAATTAAGTCCAGAGATTTCTGCCAGAAGCTGTGTCACTGCAAACTCGTACCTCTTTCTAATGGACTCTAAAAGATGGTGGTCACCACACAACCACCACCCAAAGGAAAGGCCTAGGGACAAAATCCTATTTCCTCCCAGGGCGGCAGGGGGCCATAGCTTAGTTCATAGTCTAAAGGCATTTCTGCAAGAAGCCACTGGGTTCCAAAATTGGTTTGTGTGCCCCTGGGATCATGGCCATTCAGGAGCGGAGGAGCCATCCGTGAGCAGCTGCTCGGGGTCTCGTCTGGGTGGGGAGCAGCATATATTTGTACTTTTACTACACAAAATTATATGTCTAAATATCATGTCATTTACCCCTAATTAGAAAACCTGACATAACAGCATGATGGCATGTGTATTTAAAAAATAAAACTTCTGTTAAAAGAATATTATATATTTTATATTTAATAACACGTAAGAGCAGAGAGACAGTATAGGGATTAAGACACTTGTTTTATATACAGCTGATTCCAGTGAGACCCCTCACACTGTGTATGATTCCCTGAGCACTAAAAAGGGTCATTCCTGCTCAAAGTCTGAGCTTTGCTAGGTATGAACCAAGTGTTTGTACAGTTACAAAAAATAAGAGTATTTCTGGTTCTCTTAAGCATTTGCTTAGAAGTGAATTACAAAAGTCACCAGATCATTTTAACCTCTCAAATCAAATAACAGATCTTTTACTTCCAAATACTAAGTGCAATTTCTCAGAAATTGTGTTGGTGCCTTTGCTTCTTGAGATTATTTCACAGTATAATTAAATGTTTTGCACGTATAGCAATGCTGTACTTAAACATGTAAAAAATAATAAAGCTTTTTCAAATGAATGACCTTATTAGCATATTTAGCCATTAAGATTAAACTCAGAGCTATAAATGTGAATTTGACATAAATGGTTATATGTAACCTATCTTTGTTTGACAATCAAATGATGGGGAGATACCTATTTATTCTTTGTTTCATTATGCCACATCTTGATAATGACTTTCCCTTTACATTAAAAATTTCATAACAGAGTGTTGCCTGGTCAGTTTAATAAAGCTGAGCTATCTTAATGACTTATTAATATTACTTTCCCATTGGCTAGATTTACTGCTGAGCAATCACTCTTTAATATGACCCCGAATTCCAAATTGAGCATGTTATGCTCGATTTGGTAGGGCAATTTCAACACAGCTTCTATGGGCACTAAATTTTTGTCAGTCTCCCTCTGTGTCCTTGGTCAGTTCATTAAATTTTCGGGTGGATGAGTATCTTCCTCTATTAAGTTGATGATATTCTACTTGTGAAGAATCAGAGAAGACAGAGCTAATTAAAAGTATGAAACTGTTTTTAAATGAAAAATTACAAAATATATGGTAAGTTGAACAGTTAAGACATAATCCTTGTTCTGCATGATGATCAAATGTAATTATTTACATTTATTTTTATCCCAAGCATTTGTGATTTTATTATATATTGCAAATACCATGTATAAAATTTATATATGCATACAAACCAGGTTGTTCTCAAAGATAGCCTAGAAATGAAGAGGGAAGTCAGGTAGCTGCTCCAAAATCTCGGAAGAATAAGGTAGAAGATATCTCTCATTAGTGACCATCATCAGAGTCACCATCTCATAGTGACCTGGGAAACCCTGGTGTGTTTGGAGTCATGACCATCCCCCCCCCCCCCAGCTGATGGGTGAAGGAATGGAGGTCTCAGCCTGGTAGCTAGTGTTTGGTAATCTGTAGCCATTTAATCAAAATTTTTGTGCTATTATAGAGAAATTATGAAGGGTTGGGAGCAGCAATTACACATAGGTGTGGTTGAACAGTAACATGAGCAATGAACAGATGTAAAGTCCTTCCTTCAGGGGAAGTTCTAAAGTTCCACCTAAAGACAGAATGTCATCTAGGGGCTCCAGCACTCAAGATTCCTTCTGGGAGATCCACCCAAGGGTGAAATTCCAGCTAAGGGCATATTGCTTACTCCTCTCCTTTGCTGGTCACTATCACTGTCACTGTCATCTTATTGGTCATCGATTTGCCCGAGTGGGCACCAGTAACATCTTCATTGTGAGACTTGTTACTCTTTTTTGGCATGTTGGATACACCACGGCTAGCTTTCCAGGCTCTGCCATGTGGGCAAGATATTCTTGGCAGCTTGCTGGGCTCTCTGAGAGAGGCGGAGGAATCAAACCCCAGGTGGGCCATGTGCAAGGTGAACACCCTGTTCACTGTGCTATCACTCCAGCCCATTGCTGGAAATCCATTTAAACTATCATATTAAATTTACTTCTTATAATATTTCAGTCATGTTGTATGAAAACTGTAAAAGATATAGGTTTCATCTACATCCTAGATTGAGCTTAAAGGGTGGCTTTTCCTTGTAACTTCTCGCTATATATCCCAGACTAGCGACCTCAGGCCAGGTTAGTTATTTTTTTAACCCAATCAGGGTCCTTATTAAGTTTCTTCTTTTGGAGCAACCGCTGTTGGAGAGGATGTGGGGAGAAAGGGACCCTTCTACACTGCTGGTGGGAATGCCGGCTAGTTCAGCTCTTTTGGAAAACAATATGGATGATTCTCAAAAAACTAGAGGTTGAGCTCCCATTTGACCCAGCAATACCACTGCTGGGAATATATCCCAGAAAAGCCAAAAGGTATAGTCGAAATGACATCTGCACTTATATGTTCATCGCAGCACTGTTTACAATAGCCAGAATCTGGAAAAAACCCGAGTGCCCTAGAACAGATGACTGGTCGAAGAAACTCTGGTACATCTATACAATGGAATACTATGCAGCTGTTAGAAAGAATGAGGTCATGACGTTTTCATATAAGTGGATCAGCATGGAAAGTATTAAGCTAAGTGAAATGAGTCAGAAAGAGAGACACAGACATAGGAAGATTGCACTCATCTGTGGACTATAGAATAATAGACTATAAGACTAACACCCAAGAATAGTAGAAATAAGTACCAGGAAGTTGTCTCCATGGCTTGGAGGCTGGTCTCTCATTCTGGGCAACTCAGAGAAGGGAACACCAAGTAAAATGTGATTGGAGGTCATGTGGGGGAAAGATGATGCGGGCCCAATATAGACTAGAGACTGAACACAATGGCCACTCAACACCTTTATTGCAAACCACAACACCTAATCAGAAAGAGAGAACAAAAGGGAATACCCTGCCATAGTGGCAGTGTGGGGTGGGGGGAGACAGGACTGGGGAGGGGGGGGAGGGATGTTGGGTTTACTGGTGGTGGAGAATGGGCACTGGTGAAGGGATGGGTTATCAAACTTTGTAAGGGAGAAACATGAGCACAAAAATGTATAAATCTGTAACTGTACCCTCACATTGACTCACTAATTATAAATAAACTATTAAATTTAAAAAAAAGTTTCTTCTTTTGGGGTCATGACAGAGTTTGTTCAATGACTGTGCTCTTGATTTATCATATTTTGTATAGCTTACAGCTTGCCCTGGCCCCTTTCAAGTCCTCAGGAGGACCCACCTTTGGGGATGTTAGGAAATAAGGTCAATATAAGGGCAATGAGACTTAAGTCATGTAGATATGACAAATGTCCAGAGTAAATATTATTCAGAGTCAATCA
Organism: Sorex araneus; assembly: GCF_027595985.1. Taxonomy (NCBI): domain Eukaryota; kingdom Metazoa; phylum Chordata; class Mammalia; order Eulipotyphla; family Soricidae; genus Sorex; species Sorex araneus. Next base: position 369,127,852 of record NC_073313.1, read on the forward strand.
ACTCCCATGTTACAAAAGCATAGCATTTATTATCTCCCTGTGTCTATACAAAAAGGACATTGCTCTCGCCTAAACTATGCAAAGAACATGAAGGAAAGAGAAAAGCAATATTTCACTTATATGTACTAAATCCAGAACCATCCAAAGGTTTGACTTTATACATTACAATGTCTTCTTTGGAGATAATTGTGGCTAGCAGGGATAGACGAGCACAAAGGAGAGGTAAAAGATAAACTCAGAGGGTTGAGAGGACCCGGTGGAACTGAATGTGCCTCAGGAGCAATGCAGTGGGTGTAACTTAATTAACCTAAGCTCCCTGGAAGAGGAGGAAGGACAACCCAATGTTAAACCTCAAATGCTTGGAACAAGTGGCTGTAATTCTAGTCTATGATGCCAGAATTTTCAACATCTTTTTAATACCCAGATATGATTTATATAGCATATAGCTAATTTTCTCTTTTTCTCTCTTTTTTTTTTTTATTGAGGTGATTACACAGCTGTTGCACAAGGGCTACAACTGGCTCTGTGCTTAGAGGTCACTCCGGGTAGAAAAATCCCATAGCGCTATCTCTCATTTTCTCTAAAATACCTGATGGTAGCTTTCCTTGAAATCTCTTCTTGATACAGAATATAACCTGCATTGCAATTTCCACGTCCACGGACAGTTTTGACTCCAGGCACAGGTTTAAAAGTAAATGTAAATGTGGGTAGAGCAATTGTATATTATGTAGGCTGCTTGCTTTGTAAGTGGCCAACCCGGGTTCAGACTCCAGTGCCACGTACGACCCCCTGAGCACCCACCAGGAGTACTCCCTAAGCACCGAGTCAGGAGTGAGCCCTGAATCGTGCTAGGTGTGGTGCAGAAACCTCCCTACCAATAAAAAATAATTGAGTAAATAAAAATGTAGGTATCAGTAACAAATCCAAGAACTCTAATCCAACACACTAATTGTATTTCTCTGATTATACAAATGGGTTTGTGACATGATCCATACAAATGAAAAATCTTAGGGTTGGTAGGATTTCTATTAAATGTGTTTTCCTTTTATAATAAAATAGAAGGTTCAGAGAGGTAGCACAGAGGTTAAGGCACTTTCATTGTATGTACTAGACATTAATTAGCACCACAGCACTACCCTGAACAGGGTAGCAATCCCTGAACACAACTAGGTATGGCCCCCTAAAACCACTGTCACTGTCATCCCGTTGCTCATCGATTTGTTTGAGCAGGCACCAGTAACATCTCTCATTGTGAGACTTATTATTACTTTTTTTTGGCATACCCAATACACACGAGGAGCTTGCCAGGCTCTGCCGCACTGGCTCGATACTCTCGGTAGCTTGCTGGGCTCTCCGAGAGGGGTGGAGGAATCGAACTCGGGTCGGCCACGTGAAAGGCGAATGCCCAACCGCTGTGCTATCGCTTCAGCCCCCCCAGAACCAATAGCAATAAAATTAAAAATTTAAGGGGCCAAGCAATAGATCAAAGGGCTATTGTTAAAAAAAAAATGCCTGTGCCTGGAACATGAAGGCTTTGAGTTGATCCCCTGTGCTGCATGGTTTTCTGAGTTCCACCAAGTGTGGACTTGGTTGCCCCAAGAGCATAGCATCACCCACCTGAGCACTGACCGATTTGCCACGTGCCTTCAGGACATCACAGGGTAGCCTTGGAATCACTCTGAGCACTGCCTGACCCCTCCCAAATAAATCAAGTCAAATAAATACATAGCTAAAAAATGAGCCATTATGAGAAAATGGAATTTTTCTTTATTGTGCTTCAGGTTATTATGTTGTTTCATTGTGAATCTTGACACAAATACACAGTTTTGCCATAAGAGATTAGTGGCCCTGGAGTGTTGAAAACAATTAATGGAGTAGATTGGCACAGACAGATCAAAACATTAGAAGCACCATGATGGGAAGCAGTCCAGAGCTGAGACAGCCCTACTACAGTACTACAGAGTTAATGATGATATTAGCAAAAAAGAAAAAAAATATTGAGGTGGGGGGTGTTGGGAGGTCATACCCAATGATGCTCAAGGCTGACTCCTGTCTCTGTTCTCAGAAATTACTCCTGGCAGTGTTCGGGGGGGATCATATGGGATGTCCGGGATCAAAACTAGGTCTGCTGCTTGCAAGGCAAATGCTCTACCAGCCCATATTAGCAAAATTTGAATTAAACACACACACAATAATTATATCCAATTTGATTCCATGTGAAAAGTTCACTAGAGGCTATCAACAACAGAGTTGAAATATCAAGGGGAAGAAATGAGTGAATTTGAATAGAGATCAATTAAAAAACACGCTCCTGAAGAGGAGGGAAGGAGAATATAGAGGAGAATTAGATAACAGGCATTTCAGTATACATAAAATGGTTGTGGTGGCACAGGGGGTGTTTGAGAAATTAGAAAAGAGCAAAGGAAAACCTATTTTGAAAAGTAATGGTGAAAGTTTCCCATTCTCAAATACCATTAAACGATAAGCAGCTCCAAATAGAGTAGAAATCCATATCTTGGCATATCATGGCCAAAGTGTTGAATGTCAATCAAAAAAGAAACTGTATAATATGATGGAGTAAAACAACACATAACTTCGTAGGACAACACAAGCAAAGCCAACCATTCCAACCACAGTGGAGACACAGAACAGAAGGACACACACTCATAGTGTGTGTGGGGAGGGAGGAAAAAGCCATGTGGACAGAATTCTATACCTAGAAAACTCTATACCTGTATTTCAAAAATGCATGTGAAAACAAGACTGTCAGAACTGCACAGCTTAAAAGAACGTGCTTCCATTTCCAGTTAAATGACATGGGATATAAGTTAGCTCCATAGAAATGTAAGAAAGAATAAAATCATTGCATTCTTAAGTTTGAAAGATGGAGGTCAGTAATAACATAGCTAAACGAAGGAGAAAAAAGCACTGTAGTCAAGCAACAGATTTCGTAATGCTTGCAAGTTTCTGAATTGACATGGGAATTAATCTGAAGGAGGTCATGTTCAATTAGTTGCCTACAGTATCTGGAGAATAAATACAAAAATATAGTTAAAAAATCACCAAGGGAATTAAAATGTTCCATTAAATGTACTTGTTTAGCACAAAAGTTGACAGCAAAGGAAAAACTGGGGAATAGATCCAATATGAGACATAAAGGAAGACATATAAAAAGTTCACTTTTTTGATGGTAAGCCAATTAGCACACAGAGAAAGTCCAAAGTCAGTTTACAACCAGAGTAAACTATCTAACGTTGGCTCCTGTCAACCCACAGGACTGGGAGGCAGAGGTCCTGTCTTCCTCAAAGATGAGCTACAAATCTCAAAACTCCTTGAGGAAGACAGTCCTGGTTCTAGCAAAAACTACTTTTGGAACAGTAATGGAAATGCGTAGGTTGGGGCAGGGGTGAGGGGTAGGGCAGTGATGTTTAAGGCCTGTAAATGGAAGCCCAGGTAAAGAGTTTTTGACCAATAATAAAACTTAAAAAAGAAAGTGCCAAAGCCAGAAGGAAGGTCAAAGGCATGAAGAATATGTCCCTTCGAGATGCAAGTCATTCCTCAGCTCTTTGGAGAAGCTGAGTTATCCTGCAGCTGCAGAGTCTGAGGCACCACCCCAGAACAGTAACCTCTGAAGAGAAGGAAACCTACGGAAAACTACTGGAGACTCTAAAGATCATGATATGAATGTGAAAGGGTCAGCAGGAGTTCTAGACTGTTCCTGTCACAACAACCCATTACTTTCTATGTATGCAGAGACCTCCAGGCCACAAACACAACTTGGAGAAAATTTATATATACCCTACTCCCATAACTTATTCTTTGTTTTTTTTTTTCTCTCTGGAAATCCATGTTGTCCTCTCTCTCTCTCTCTCTCTCTCTCTCTCTCTCTCTCTCTCTCTCTCTCTCTCTCCCTCTCTCTCTCTCTCTCTGTTCTCTCTGTCTCTCTGTGTGTCTCTCTCTTCTCTCTCCCCCTTTCATTTCTCTATAAATTTCTTTTAATGAAAACTATTTTGCTTCTCTAAAAGAAAAACATTATTTAGAAAAAAACTAAAATGGGGCAAAGATGAATTTATAAGCTCTCAGGAAAGGCCTAAGGGTTCAGAGGTAGGGAGAGAGAAATCTCTTTCAAGAGTGGTTGTATTTAAGCCACTGTGACCAATATCAAAATAGTAAATGATCTGTCATTACCAAAATTGCTTTAGTCCAGACAATCAACTTTGTTTTAATGCGTAAAATCCAATTAAGTTAATACACCGTGTTAAATAAAGAAAAATAATTACAGGATTGTTATGAAATCCACAAAGAAAGCATTTGACAAAAATCTAACACCCGTAAAAACTCATGTTAAGTAAAGTAAGAGAGAGAAAGATCACAGCAGATGTGTTCGCTTATCTGTGGTATCCCGAATAGTAAGATAAGGGAATGGAAGGAGTCAGAGGGAAGCAAACCCTTGGTTCTGGATTTCAGAAACAAGAATGTCAAAGAAGGAGTAAGAAGAGCCATGGTGGTGATGTGTGGGCGTTCTGGGACCCTGGGCAAGTTGATGCTTACTTGTTGCTACATAGGTGAGGTGTATACATCAAGACCACTAGAGTTGACACTACCCTTAACACAAACTATAATAATTGAACCTAAAAGTGAATGCTGAAGAAGGACCGTAGGTGGGGGTGAGGCAGGCAGACAGATAGGACAGGGACCATGACGATGGAATTTCTAAGAAGTGATAAAGCCAAACATCCTGGAGCTCCAAGAATTACAGCCTCAGCCGGATAAGATCTTCCTGGCACCCTTAACAAACCCAGAGAAAGCTGGATTTCGCCTCAGAGAGGGCTCCAGCAGGAACAAAAGGCCAGGAAAGTAATTTCAAAGAAGGCTATTAACCACTCCCAACTTGGCAACTCCCCTTGGCAACCACCCTAGCAACGAACTCTTACCTAGCTAGAAAGCCCCATGTGGAGACAGGTTTGAGAAACCCTATAAAAGCCACCTTGAACAAAGGAAGTTATGCCCAGTAGGCCCAGCACGTGTGGCTCTGGCATCTCCCCTCTTGAGATGTGTGTTTCATGCTTTCATATCTAACGCCGGGATGTGTACAGAGGCCCTCCCCGCTTTCAGAGAAGCCTGCATTCTCTCTTGAGTGCATCATTCTTTCTCACTTTCTTTCCCTCCTTCCCTTTCTGAAAAAAGCCTCCAAATAAAATCTGTTTTACTTCCCCACTTGTCTACTCCTGAAATTCTTTTCCACGAGATAAGGGAAGGACCCTGAAATCCCGGGTAAGGCTGAAGACTGACTCCATGCAGGGGCTCCTTGTGGACTTCATCATGTTTAGCCTTCTCAGATGGCCCTGGGTGGCAGAGGCAGATTGGGAGAAGGTGACCATCTCTCTCCTCCCTGCCTTGCATAAGCCACCCCCGGGGGCCATCGACTTCAGGGGGACAACTTGCGTCATTGATAGAGGGAAACTTGCTGAGCCCCGGTGGTAGGTTTGAAGTCAGAACACCATATGCCTTGAAACTCAAAACTCTATTATTAAACACTTTATGAATTATTAGCGACAGCACTTAATAAAACAAACAATAACTGGTAATATAGTTGAGAGAGCTTTCCAACCTGGTAAATAGCGTCTATGCAACACTATCACTTAAATGATCAAATATTTATTTTCTCAAAGATCAGGGAAAGGCCCTGTATCAAAATCACATCATGGATAGATTAGATTATATTGACATCTCTATCCAACACTGAACATTCCACTCAGTGAAATAAAGAACCTATATGCAAATTCAAAGGAAGAAGGTACAGTCACTTTGAAAGATAGTGTCCAATGTCTTAAAAAGATGCACTAGAGGAGTCAGTAATTTCATTTTTAAGCATGCATACTGAGTAAAGAAGACATATTAATGCAAATACTTGGATATATATAGCAGTGTTATATACACTTAAGTAACATTACAATGGCTTAAATCTTGAACCAATCTTATATTCATTGACTAATGAACAGGCAAACTAAATTGGACAATCTATACAAAGTAATATCATTCTGCTATAAAAGTAAGTGCATTATTAAAATACAAAGGAACATGGATAATCTTGAGTTTCATCAAGGGAATCCAGACAATATGACAACAGGTGCTATGATTGCACTTACATGAAATAGCAGTTCTCTCAACCAAAAAATGAGAGGAGAAATAGCTTACAGATTGGATGGGGATATCACCAGAAGATTAAAGGGATGTTTAAAAATTGGATGATGATGGTTACTTCAAGTTATTCTAAATGTGTTAAGTACTTTTAAACTATACACTTACCATGGGTGAATTTTGTGCTCTGAAAGTAAAACCTCAAATAAAAGTGCTCCCAAAAGAACTGATGAAACCATATCTAAGATTCCCTTGTGTTCATAGATATTCATAGATATGTTACTTATGGAATTTGAATATTATCTTTGGCATTAAAAATTGTTTAATTGTAGCTTCAGTGTTATGATTAGAATGTTCTGATCTGTGGCATTTATGATGGGGTTGCATCACTTGTATCACTTGTCATCCTGTAGCTCATTGATTTGCTCATGCAGGCACCAGTAACATCTCCATTCGCTCCTGTCACGTGCTAGTGTAGCCCAGTGACGTCTGCTCGCTCCAGGAACACGAAGAGCCTCAAACCGTTCGTTCAGGGTGTAGATGAAGAATTCTGACCATCTCGTAAGTGGGCAGCCAGGTGTTCTTTTGACACAACTATGGGGTTGTATAGTTGAACATAAATAGAATAACTTGAGAGAGAAACAGCTTTCTAGAAAAAGGTTAATACTAGTGGTTAGTAATACAAATAGAAAATTTAGAGTATAAGGTATCAGGAAAAGAATGTTACTTTCATCAGTACGCAGTTCATATATGTAGGAAAATTTGGAGGCATTATGAAATATGGTATTCACTAAGATATAGGTTGAAATTAGAAATCTGTATTTTGTGTTCATAATCATATGTATAGGTAGCTATCTATGCATGTAAATGGTTCCAAAGTCACATCATGCATAGATTAGATTATTACAGTTATGAATGACCAATATTTTAAGAATAAAATTAATTTTATAGGTTATTTTTTCCAATATACATTCTGTTCAACATAGCAATGCCAGAAGTTCTACTTTGATTAAGAAATAGTATGTACTGCTAACATTAACATTCATATTCAAATACTAGTCGAGACCTCTGTAATAGATAACGTTGTATGTATTGAGTGAAACATTGTTATAATGTCTATCATGAGTCAGTTAAGTATGACCCACTACTGGCTAAATTTGACGATGGACAAATTTCCTAACAATTTTTTATTATAATATACTCACATATATTTATTTATATATATTTTGCCTGAAGATTTTTTCTGGGTTACAAAAACAGAGAGAATAGTAATATAGACTATATGGATAATGCCTGTTCCATTGCATTCATTATTTTTCAATATACAAATGAAATTAATGTACAGTATTATGAATACACTAAATTTACCTATTAAATTTTAATTATTGCTCATTAACAATTACATTATAGTAGTTTTCAAAAAATTTTTAATATGATAAATGCTTGATAATTTTATGTCTTTCCTAACTTAAGTTCATTTATTCCCTTAATTCTTCATTCATTTGGAAAATCTATTCACACAATTATTTTCAAATATTTTCAAAAATGATGGTTTCTGGTAAGAAAATAATATATATTTCTATTTTAAAAGAGCTTATTAAGTCTCCAATGATAAGAGATTTTAAAATCTTTAATTGAGAGAGACAAATTTAAAATCATAGAAATATAAATAAAGTTAAAAATAAGGCTTAACTGCAGAGAACTAAATATAGTCTGGAAAATAACAAACATAGGTGATAGAGAGCATCTCTTTTATCCTGTGGCCCCTGACAGGTTACCCTGAGGTCATCTGACTGGGTACGAACTGTTCTAACACTCAGGAAGGGCCTTAGAGGCAAAGCTGGAAGGAGCGAGGAAAATGCTCTTATTCACCAATGGTTTTTCTCATTACATTAGCAGAATTTCTGACAGTTATTTCTAGAACTCTGTGTCAGTGGGTTTAACTACCCTCCTGCACTTACTTGACATATTTCTAGTTAAAACTTACATCCTAAAATCTCACATTAAAATCATTTGCAGAAACTAATCAATAGGTTTCTTTTATAACAAATTAGCTGTCACATGTTTGCACATATTTGGGAGGATAAATACTCTCATTTAAAAGTATTTATTCTTTTATACATATGTATGCATGTATTATATGCATGTATGTATATATGTGTATATATATATATATATATATATTACACATTATAGCACTGTAGCACCTTCGTAGCACTGTCGTCCCGTTGTTTATCGATTTGCTCAAGCAGGCACCAATCACATCTCCATTGTTAGACTTGTTACTGTTTTTTGGCATATCAAATATGCCACAGGTCGCTTGCCAGGCTCTGCTGTGGGGGTGGGATAATAGCACAGCGGGTATATACACACTATACATAATACAAACTTGATGTTTTAAATATGAAGATCCTAATATTTTAAACACATTACATTTTAGTTACATTTTTCTCATCATCATTATAATAATCAATGTACATGAAACTTTAAGAGCTTGCAAACAAACATACAGACATATTTCCTAAATGTCCATAGCACTGTAGCACGGTCGTCCCGTTGTTGTTCATCGATTTGCTCAAGCGGGCACCAGTAACGTCTTCATTGTGAGACTTGTTGTTTTTTTTTTTTTTGGCATATTGAATATGGCACAGGTAATTTGCCAGGCTCTGCCATGGGGACGAGATACTCTTGGTAGCTCGCCAGGCTCTCCGAGAGTGACAGAAGAATTGAACCCTGGTCGGCCGTGTGCAAGGCAAACACCCTACCCATTGTGCTATCACTCCAGTCCCTAGATGTTCATATATAAGTTTTTTCTTCAGTAAATTCTTACTCAAGCCAGATAGCCTAGCAGTCTTAAACAAGAGAGAAACAAGATCCTGGGATTTTTCAGGCATGCCATGCCAGGAGTGGAAAACTTGAAATTTATCTCTGATAACCTGGTTCCGTACTTTGGTCAAAGCATGTCAGTGTCTTAAAAAAAAATTCCATCTCTATTTCTCATACACCATTCGGTCCCAAAGCTTTGCATTTTCTTTCACATTTAATCTTAAACTTCCACCTCACTTTCATCAATGCAGTGAATTTTGTAATAGAATCCTAACAGTTTTGCTTATCCTGTCAGAAATAACTACTATGTGACAAATTCAAAAAAATATTTAGTAAAAGTATATATGTGCTTGGTAAAATACATATTTATTAGATGAAACTTTATAAAACTATCCTCTTTCCACTACATTTCTTCATAAAATTTCCACTGTATTTCTGATAAAAACGATAAATTTTAACTAAAAAATAAAAATTATGATTCTTAGACTATTGCTTTAGAGGTTCTCTCAACCTACATTTTTAACTCATCTTTTGTGATTATATCATTTTACATTTCTTAAAATTGTATAATTTTAAATTATACAATTTTAAAATTATATGATGATGAGTTTATAAACACATATTTTCCCTCTTTCATATCTATTTTACTTTATTATTCATTACCTCACTAAATACAGAAAAGATGACCTAGTTTGGGGGAGTTATTTGTTTTCTTGCTAATCTCCTTTGCTCTTCTAATGTAAGCTGAGTTTTGTCTAAACTTGAAACCCTAGTTTGAAACTGTCCAACATCTCCGTAAACCCTCTTTCTTATAAAAATCTCATTGATGCCCTGAAATTGACTTTCTTTACTATTTATGTATTTATCATTATACCATGCCTGTATATGTACATATTGCCATTGGCTCTACGCACAATTTTAACTACAGACTAGCAAAAATGCCTTATTTACCGCAGTTATTTTAAATATTTATAATTTGCATCATGAATATCAAAATCACAGAAACATTGAAGTAATAATTGCCCCAATAAAAGGATAGAATCAGTTCAAAGTTTGACATAATCAAGAATGCTAGGAGCATATTAACAACAGTACCAGGATTAAAATAAAATTCATCTCATTCCAAGGACTCTTCATTATGTTTGCCATTTTGAAAATAATTTTGGTTTTTCTGGAACTTTAGGTAGATTAATATGATTAAGCTGGTCATAAAAGAAAAATCTTTGTTAATGGAAGGAGAATTGATTTATTCTGAAAGCCTTTGAGTATAGAAATCACTGTCATTCTACAGGTTTTTAATACTCATGTTGCAAAAATGAATGAATTCTCAGTAGAGATAGAGACTTCTTTATAAACCTGCAGCTTCACAGTAATCAAAGCATTTCAAGTGATTCTGGAATTAATATTGATTTTAGAATATTATCCAGTAGTAGATATTTGAATCTTGTAGGAGAAAGGGTTTGAATGAAACATTTGCTCTCTCAATCAATGAACCTTTAGCATACAAAAAAGCATTCATGTTTTTTTTCTAGTTTGGGGAAAAAATTCTGTCCAAAGATCTAAAATAATGAATCTTTAAAACCATTGGGATCCACGCAATTATGTTCTAGATTAAATTTTTTGGTCAATATCGCAATAGTTGGACTGGAGCACAACATGTAGGGCATTTGCTGACCCAGGTTCAATTCCTCTGTCCTTGGAGAGCCTGGCAAGCTACCGAGAGTATCCCACCCACACGGCAGAGCCTGGGAAGCTACCCGTGGTGTATTCGATATGCCAAAAACAACAAGTCTCACAATGGAGACGTTACTGGTGCCCGCTAGAGCAAATTGATGAATGGGATGATAGTGATACAGTGATTTCTATAGTTAGGGAATCACTCAGAGGCAGAGGACTCATACCTCACAAGGGAGACTCCGGGTTCAATCCTCAGCACCATGAAACAAATTATATATAATTTACTTTGACGGAAATCATAAATTTCTAAAAGTATTTTTGAATTCATAATTTTGTATTGGATAAACATGAACACCATCATCATATTATTCACCCGTATGACATGAGGACTCTTTTGTCTTCGCAAACCTGAATGAATTTTCTATATTTTCCCCTAAATGACTAAAATTAAATTTAATGGCAACTAATCCCCAATAAATTTAAAATGAAATTTTAGAAAAGGAATCATAAAATCAAACAACACACTACGTGTGTGTGTGTGTGTGTGTGTGTGTGTGTGCATGTGCAGGTGAAGAGTAAAGATACATTTTCCAAGAATGTGTTACTTCTGATCAAACAAAGAGCTCACAAGTACAGTCACTTGGAACAGATGGCAAAAACCTTTGCAAGTTAGACTTTGTAGCTAAAGAGAAAAAAAAACACTTTATTTTAAAATTGCCGCTTGGGAACATAAAGTGCTCTCATGAGAAAAACACATTTTATACTTTAAAGGCAGTCCATAAAATAAAGGCAGATGTTTAAATGACTTCTTAATTAACACAAAACAAACATTTACCTACTCTGTGGGGATAAAACAGTACAATTAAGATAGATCCTTTAAAATAAGTCTGGGACACGTTTTATGCAAAATAATACCAAACATTTTATCTTTCAGGATTTTTTGTCTTTTTTTAGAAAAGAATAACTACTATTTATCCTCTTTTCAATTATTGAATCTTCTATAATGACTATTAGTTTCTATTTCTTTAGGTGTTCTCTGAATGATCTTAAGTATAATGCATATATTAACTGGAAAAAATGTGATTTTCAGCAAGTACTACAATAACACTACTTTAGAACTGAACACCTCCATTACCAAAGGATCATAAAGAGGTAACAGACAGGGTGGTTATTTTTCCAAATGCCCTTATAGTAAAGGTATATAGATCATCTCTGACTGAAGTTATTAATTTAATCAATTTTAAGAGAATGTCCGACACACACAGATAATCAAATGGAAGACAAGATAAACATAAACTGAATTTCTAGGCAGCTCAATCTATTGAAAATGGTAAATATCAGAATAATTAAAAATTATTATACAAAGTGAAAAAGAACAGAAAAATAACAAAATAGAAGAAAAACACAAAACTCTGAAACTACAGTATCTGTAATTGACTTAAGATTAAATACAGGGGCTGGAGCTATAGCACAGCGGGTAGAGTGTTTGCCTTGCACATGGCGGATCAGGGTTCGATTCCCAGCATCCCATATGGTCCCTCAGCACCACCAGGAGTCATTCCTGAGTGCAGAGCCAGAAGAAATCCTGTGCATCGCCGGATGTGACCCAAAAAAGCAAAAAAAAAAAAAGGATTAAATACAATTTTTAAAAGTTGAGTAAAGAATACAGCATACCATATTAACCATATCCAATCTCAGAGAGAGTAAAATAAAAGCATGAAATAAGAACTGGTCAATTGTACAGGAGACTATGATGGAAAATGCTAAAGAGTGAAAAAATAGGAATGCAACTCTCAAGCAGAGTCTAGTAATTGACCAGGCACATAATAATACTTTTCAACAAACTGTACAATGTTAAGTATATTTTATGTAATAACAACAAAAGAAAATGTATAAATTTACCATTTATAAGTCTTTTTGTATGATGACTCCAATGCCAGTAATTCTCTAAGACCCTGAAACTTCAGCACCATCAATGTGATTTTAGTCCTCTGGTGAAATTTCCCAAGCACATATGAGTTTAGGCCATCTATACCCTTGAGAAACCCATGCCTTTAAGGTTAATAAGAATAGAAACATAGGTCTGGAGAGATAGTACAGTGGGAAGAGCATTTGCCTTACATGTGGTCAACTTAGGTTTGATACCAGCATAGCACATGGTCCCTAACACCCACAGGAGTCATCCCTGAATGCAGAGCCAGAAGTAAGCCCTGAGCATGGCTGGGTGAGCCCCCTATCAAAAACAAACCAAAAAGGAGACATGGCTTTCTGCTTATTTCTATAAAGATTATTCATTTCTTTTTCCAAACGAGAATTGATTTACTAAAGGTGAGTCAGGGTCCCTGTGAGTCACCTTAAACATCTGTAATATCATCACTATCACTGTATTCACTGTCATCCAATTGTTCATTGATTTACTCGAGTGGGCACCAGTAACGTCTTCATTTGTCTCAGCCATGAGATTTTATCAGCCTCTCTTTACTCATTTTTTCCCAATGATTGAAGGCTCTTTTCAGGGTCAGGGGAATGAGATCTTTTATTGTTACTATATTTGGCATATCAAATACGCCACGAGGAAATTTCCAGGCTCTTCCGTGCAGGCGGGATACTCTCGGTAGCTTGCTGAGCTCTCTGAGAGGCACATCATAGTAGTATGATAATATCATACAAGAACAAAAGATATTATTCCCTCCTATTTTACTCATTGTACATTTTTGGCTTTTGTTTTGGGGCAACAGCTAGCTGAGTTTAGGGATAACTCTAGCTATTCTCAGGGAACGAACCACATGTTGCCAGGAAATTGATCCTGGCTCCTGTGCTGAGCCCATTGGACTATCTCTTCAGTCCCCTAGTGATTTATTTTATTGTACTGTTTTTTGGGTCATACCTGGCTGTACTTAGGGCTCATCCCTTGCTCTGTGCTCAGGGTTTACTCCTGGCAGGGCTCAGGGACCATAGAAGGTCCTGGTTTGGCCACAAGCAAGTCAAGACTTTACCCACTGTACCATTGCTCTGGCCCTGAGGTCTAATTTTTAACTTTTAATCTTTTATTGAGGTAAACATTCTATACAAGTATTCGGTACAGTGATACCCTGGCAAACTTACCAAGAAGGTACCGATATGCTTCTACCACTATCTCTTGGAAGCATCTGTTCTGCGTAGAGTGGAAATCTAAAAATGTTTTTACAATACCCTTGTAAAATCTATTCTATCAAGGTGTAAGGATTTGTTTCCAGTGAGTATTATTTCTTCCCTTGGTTTGTTGGTTTATACTCCAAGTACGAGTGAGATCACTCACCATTTACCTTTCCAGACTGGCTTCTTTTTTCGACCTTGACTATCCATCTACTGTTGGGGGAAATTGGTACAGCCTCTGTGCAAAACAGTACAGAAGCCCCAAAGACAATTGGAAGACAACGTATCACATGATACAGAAATTCCGCTTTTAAGTATACAGATGTGTGAAGATTATTGAAATGTAAACCTAAAATTGTGTGTGTTAATTACAATTATATTTATAGCAGTCCAGACAGGCAAAAACTTGAGTTCCATCAACTGATGCATAATTAATCAATCACTGGTCTATGCCAATAATGGGATACTACTCATGATAAAATAAAGATGAAATCTCATGATGACAGGTTGGCTGGAACTTGAGATAATTGTACTAAGCAAAGAATATAGTAACAGAAGACAAATACTACATCGTTTCACTCTTAGAAGGAACAAAAAGAAACAACACAAATGAAAACCAAACCAAATCCTTAGACTCTGACAACAAAATGGTGGGTTATCATTAGGAAAAAAAGGAAGGGGGTGATAAATTATGTAAATATGATTAATTAGTTACTTTTGAATGGTAAGTAGATTCATGGTGCTGCGTCTGGGTCTTATTTGACTTATTGAAGTGAAAAAATGCAGTCTTGAAATTTATACAGTATTCAAAGATTCAATAAAAATGAATTGATCAATCTAGAAATAGAATGATCAATCTAGGAATAGGAATATCTTAGAAGTTGATTTGGCCTTAAAACTTAAATCCCAGAACTCCTGGAAGCCAAGTTTTCTTAAAATGATCCCAGAATTCCTAGGAGCCAAATTTTCTTTTCTCTACTCCCTCTCTGTTCTACAGCAAAACCCTAGGATTGCTGCCCTGACTGCCTCTGTGTCACTGGTGGTGTCTGTGGTTAGGGGTGACTAGTGACAGAGGGTGGGGTCACCACTCTCCAGCTGCCCCTACCATTTGCTTCCCAGGGTTAAATTGGCAGAACATTAAACATGTGTCTTGTAAAAATGATTTCCTGATCTTTGCACCAAAGCCATTGACTTCTGATCTATTGGGGGCCATAACGTCAAACAAGACAGTTATCATAAATGCTTGGTATTCTCCGTTTCTAAATAGTTCTGAGAACACTACTGGTATTTTTTATTAATTCCTTTCTGCTTCCTGGAACTGGTTAACATAATGGCATACTCATGTTCCCCACTGACTGAAATAGCATAAAGAAGGGCAGTATTTTTGTGAAGGGCAGTGTTTCTTGCTGAGGTAAGATTGATTAGTTATTTGTCAAGCAAGAAATCATAATCATTAAATCTATTTGTTCTTCTGTTTCCTGAATTGATAAATTAACAAAGTAAATTAAATAACTAATTTTTGACGACATGCAGTAAATCAAATTATATAAACCATTAAACAACCTAGAAAAAATGAAGTTCATGAAGCTACAAATGTAAATGTTTTTGCTTAAAAATAAAATTATTTTAAGGTAATGTGAAATGCTTTACCTCTCCCAGCAAAGAATATTGAAAATAATGGGCTGAGAGTATTATTCCAAAAATTTCAATTATTTTACTATTTTTTATTTTTAAAAGTATTGCTTTTAAAATGGAATATTGTTCACCTGATGCGGTTCTTTCATTTAGTTGCCTTGGCAACACAGTTATGCCTGGAAAGACCATAGCAGTCAAATTAGTCAATGTTTTTCAAAAGGTAACTCTCTCTCTTTATTCCATTTTGCTTAGATTTCAGAGTAAATGGGTGAATCAAGCATATAAGCTAGTCCTCAAAACAAGTTTTCTCCTAGATATGCTTGAACACAATGTTCTCATAGAGATGAATGGGGCTCCATACACTAAGAAGCTTGATAACATAACGAGTTAAAAGAAAGTTGTAGAGATAAAGGCCAGGAAGCTGGTCTCATGTGCTGGGGGAAAAGGCAGGTGGGATGGAGAAGAGACCACTAAGCAAATGATGGTTGGAGGGACCACTCGGGATGGTAGGTGCATGCTGAAAGTAGGCTATGGACCAAACATAATGGCTGCTTAGTGCCTATGTTGCAAACCATGACACCCAAAAGGAGAGAGAGAGAGTAAGAGGGAATGTGTCTGCCACAGAGGCAGGGGGTGCGAAGAGGTGAGGGTGGTGGGAGGGACACTGGGAACATTGGTGGTGGAGAGTGGGTACTGGTGGAGGGATGGGCACTCGAACACTGATTGAAATGTAATCATGAAAATTTGTAAGTCTGTAACTGTATCTCTTGATGATTCATTAAAATTAAAAAAAATGGGACTGGATCGATAGCACAGTGGGTAGGGTGTTTGCCTTGTACACGGCCAACCCAGGTTCGATTCCCAGCATCCCATATGGTCCCCTGAGCACAGTCAGGAGTAATTCCTGAGTGCAAAGCCAGGAGTAACCCCTGTGCATCACCAGTTGTGACCCAAAAAGCAAAATAATAATAATAGTAATAATAATAATAATAAATCAACTAATTAATAAAAGTTTCCAGAACAAAAAAGAAAGGAAGGAAGAAAGAAAGGAAGGAAGAAAGAAAGAAAGAAAGAAAGAAAGAAAGAAAGAAAGAAAGAAAGAAAGAAAGAAAGAAAGAAAGAAAGAAAGAAAGAAAGAAAGAAAGAAAGAAAGAAAGAAAGGAAGAAAGAGAGAGAGAGAAAGAAAGAGAGAGAGAAAGAAAGAAAGAAAGAAAGAAAGAAAGAAAGAAAGAAAGAAAGAAAGAAAGAAAGAAAGAAAGAAAGAAAGAAAGAAAGAAAGAAAGAAAGAAAGAAAGAAAGAAAGAAAGAAAGTTGTAAATCCCATGGTCAGGGTTGGGGAAGGGCACAGTATAAGGACTTCACAGTTTTGCCATTGAAATGGATAAATTAGGGCAGCAGACACAGAAAATGAAAGTGAAGAGAACAGGAGAAGACACAGAAGCATGAGATAGATATCACTGTCCTTGACAACATGGATAGCATAATGCTTGTTAAAATAATTTTTGACTTGGATAGCTTTAAAGTCATAGGGAAGGAAATTGAGACATTCTTCTTTAAAAGGTCCGAGCAAACCATTGAAACATTCTTACTCAAAGGAGGTGGCAGAATAATAATTTCATCATATCACATTGTACTTTTGGTGGAATATACATTACTCATGCTTGTGTTCTAACAGTTCTTCAGTATTTATTCATTTTTAAGAGATAAGGTCCAATTCATAATAATTATCCATGAAATCTATAGCTATATTGTAGGCTAAAGAACTCTGATTAAAAGAAAATTACTCAACCCAGGAGTGTTATTGGGATTTGGGAATCCATCCTTTCTGCCTCAACACAAGAAGACTTTACCCTTCCCAGAGGTCATGCAGCACCAGATTTTTGTGGATGCTGATGGTTTTCACAGCTGTAATACTTAACTCACCTCACATACCCCAAAGGCTTGTGGGAAACTGCAGGATCTTAATTCAGTGTCAGAATAGTGCCATAAAGGACGCAACAACTACAATGGAGGAGCTGAATCCCCTGTCTATCCCACTGAAATACCACTACATGCTAATGAAAAATAAAATAACAAAGGAAATTAATCTGCAGCCTATTAGCATAAAGAAATAAATTAGGTCAGCACTTAGATAACCAGGAGTCTAAATGCCCACTGTAAGCAACCCCATTGAACAGTAGGGGAAAAAAAAGAAATTCAACTGAACCGGAAGACAGAGACAGAAGTCTGGGGGAGTCCTTGAGTTCATCAACATTTTCCTGCCTAGATGTAGTGGACCTCAAATCAGCCCTCTATGCTGTGGCAATGGAAATTAAGCAAGAGCTGCAGAGAAGACCAATCAACTCAAAGAAGAATTGATTCAGAGTATGAAAGAATCAATGCACGAGGAATCGAAGTAGCTAAAGAATACAATATTGTGTCATAGCAAGAGAATTCTGAAGGTGGAGAACCAAATAAGAGAACCAGAAAACAAAACAAAAGCCATGAGCAATGTTCAAGGGAAATAAAAGAACAAAAAAGAGTGTGATATATAATGGATAATAGCCTAAAGAATCATCCTGAATTATAGGAATACCAGAAGGAGAGGAAAAAGAGAAACTAAGGAACTGATGGTAGGAGAAATAAGAGCTCAAAATGTCCCCAAATTCTGGCAGGAGGTTTCCGCACAGACTCGAGAGGTCCAAGTCGTACCAACAAAATAGATTCAAAGAGACCAACACAGAGCCATTGTAATCAAAGGGTCCAGAACCAAAGAGAACACTGACTGCTGAAAGCATCAAGAGAGAACAAAAAGCTCAAATACAAAGTCATTCATATAAGAGCAGTAACAGATGTCTTATCTGAAACTATACAAGAAAAAAATGAAAAGGAGTGAAAGGACATATTCGAAGTACTGAATGAAAAATAAACTTTCAATTTTGAGTTCAGAATGCAGGAAAGTTATCATTTAGATTTGTGGGAGGGATTAAAAGTATTCTAACAACAGCTGGTGACATTCACAGTAACTAAACCGACTCTACAATGATTACTGATAAAGCAACTCTACAATAATTACTGAAAGGCCACCTATACAATGCAAATGGGCAATTACAATAACAAACTAAAGCTTACAAACAGCAAAATGTCAACATGTCTCTTTAGATAATCTCTCTGAACTCCAATGAACTAAACTATCCAATCGAAAGGCAAAGAGAGACCTGATGGATAAGAAAATAAAACAGGAAATGTACCCGTAGCAGGCCTGCAGCTACTGAACTCAGAATATGAGATGGTTTCGTGTCAACTACGGCAACGGACAGGCAAAGGTTTGTGTGCACAGTATGGCTGAGACAGAATCACCCACACAGGCCACGTACGCATGCTTCTATGATGAGGTTTATTCGAGGAGAACAATAGTTACCCATGGGCAGAAAGGAATGTAGAAGTGTGGATCACGAGACTGGAAGAGGAAGGTGAAATCTATGGGTTCCATAAGCTAGACGAGACGGAGTGTCACAAGGTGTCATGGGATTTCCATGCGCTAGTGCAGAGATGGAACAACAAGCTTTACAGACACGACGAGCTGCAAGGAAAGATGAAATGATGCAGTTAGCTGCGACTTGCCTGGAAACGGAGGATATTAAGTTAAGTGAACCAGAAGGACAAATACCAGCAAATACCAGATGATCTCACCTGTCTGGGTCTTATAAAGTAACAGAACAAGAGAATGCAAGGTATCGAAGGATACCTAAACTACCACTTACCTAGATTATAGAAATGAGAAGGAGAGGGATGGGAAAAAGTCTAGAGGAAAGGAAGAAAGGGCCGATTGTGGATAACAAAAGTAATAGGTGAGGGACCTCGGAAAACTTGTGATGTAGATGCGTGGTGTGTGGATATATCTAAACCACAGAAACGAGAGCACTGTGAGCAGGAGACCCAAACTACAGTAACCAAAGTTCAAGTTGACCTGTCAGGAGGGCAGGCTGTGGGCGGGGAGGGAGTCTGAGAGCACTGGAGAGAAGGTGACACCAGGGGTGGGACCAATGTGGGCATACTGTATGTCTGAAACAACATTATGGACAGCTTTGTGGATCACTGTGCCTTAATTTTAAAAAAAATAAGCTTTAGAGTATTAGAAATACTGACTGAATATTAGAATTTCACATACACTGATACTATATGAAATGATACATCAAAACTAATTTTTCAATTGTAGGACATTTCATAAACATTTACTATTATTATGACTGGGCTGGAGTGATAATGCAGCAGGTAGGGCGTTCACCTTGCACGCAGCCAACCTGGGTTTGGTTCCTCTGTCCCTCTTGGAGAGCCCGACAAGCTACCAAGAGTATCCCACCCGCACGGCAGAGCCAGGCAAGCTACCCGTGGCGTATTTGATATGTCAAAAACAGTAACAACAAGTCTCATGGAGACATTACTGGTGCCCACTCGAGCAAATCAATGAGCAACGGGATGACGGTGATACAGTGATTATTATGATGCTGACTTTTAAATGATGGTTATAACTTACAACTACTTTGAGTTATTTTAATGCCAAATTTTGAATTTATGATGAAAAGACTATTTTAAAAAATATTTTTGGAATTCAATCATACAACTCAAAAAGAATCAAAATGAATATAATTGCAAGTATTTTAATACCGATCATTTTGTTCATTAGTTGTGAGGACAGTTTCTTTATGTGAACAAACGCTAGGGAAAATAACCTCAGAAAATTCTTCACCAGTTAACATTTGCCTCTAAATCATATCGCACAATCACTGATGGTCTATAATTTGAAGGCACATTAGCATATGATCAAATGTCTCCAATTTAAAAATATATTTCAAGGGCCAGAGAAATAGTATAGTGGTTAAGGCACTTGCCTTACACAGTCAATCCCAGTTTGATCAGTAGCACTATATACGGCCACCAAGCACTGCCTGAAGTGATCCCTGAGCTCAGAGCCAGGAGCAAGAAAGACCTGGGCACAGTCAGTTGTAGTCCCTAAACCCCCATACATTTTAATACGTTTTCATATGTACTTCAACTTTAGGACTGGAGTGATAGCACAGTGGGTAGGGTGTTTGCCTTGCACGCTGCCGACCCAGGTTCAGGTTCCAGCAAGCTACTGAGAGTAACCTGCCCGCACAGCAGAGCCTGGCAAGCTACTCGTGGTGTATTCAATATGCCTGAAACAGTAACAAGTCTCACAATGGAAATGTTACTGGTGCCTGCTTTGCTTGAGCAAATCGATGAACAATAGGAAGACAGTGCTACTTGAAATTTATAAGGAGAATCAGTATTATTTCTAAATTATTTAAATTGCATTTTTGAAATGTCATCTTTCAAAGCATCTATTAAAATATCAAAGATTACTTATAATGTAAATTTGTCAAAAGTGTTATTTTTCTAAGTTGAAACTTTTGAAACATAAAATAAAGGCTTAAATCAAGTACCTTTTAAATCTTAAACCAAAGATTTAAAAGACAACTATGTTTTTAAGATGTAAACAGTAGGATTTTAAAATTAGGAATATGGAATTATTTTTAGAAATAGTTACTTAAAATTAATTTCCGTATATAGAAAAATTGTTATAGTTAAAAAATATATTTACTTTCCACCTTTAGTGGAATGCTAAATAAGTGATAGAAACTTTGTAAGAATAAGATTTTAGAGACAATTTAATAAAATGTATTACATGTCAAAATTAGAACAATGATGTTTTTATTAACATTGAAATACATTTTCTAATGTATTTTCTGTTATCGCTGTACTTTGGATATCGGTAGTACATTAAGAAAGAACTAGAGGGGCTGGAGCAATAGGACACAGGGTAGGGTTTTTGCCTTGCACTCAGCCGACCCAGGTTCGATTCCCAGCATCCCATATGGTCCCTTGAGCACCGCCAGGAGTAATTTCTGAGTAAAGAGCCAGGAGTAACCCCTGTGCATCATTGGATGTGACCCCAAAAGCGCCCCCCCCCAAAAAAAATAAAAATAACTAGAGAAGCAGGCTAGAACTGATTTTCTACACACCTATAGTCTGTAAAATGAATGTATGAAAGCTTTAAGGATATCATGGTGATAGAGTCAACGGTTCTTTTAGGCAGACAAGCCACCACTAACGATTTCACCTAAATCTTATTGCCATTTTTATTGCAGTTTATATAGTACCTATAAAGTCAGCAGGTCAGGTAGGTATTCTAATGTGTTCAATGTCTCTGGATTCCAGATGATACCTTTGTAAGCTATTACAATGCTAATTTGTGACTCTTTATTGCCTTATAAAATTTTTTGCTGTATCATTCCAACACAACATTTTTTGTCTATTTGGGAATTGGAGAAGCATGTATTTGTTTGTTTTTAATTTCTCTGAGCACCTCAGAGCATTACATTTGTCATTACAGAATTCTTGATGTTTCTTTTACTCTCTCACATTTTAATGTTATATAAGATGAACTCAATTATATTATTAAAGTATTATTAGGATTGTGGAACTTTGACATTTTATTTAGGTGCCTCTAAAATGAAAGGGTGGGGTGCATTGCTCTTTAGCTCTACCCTAAATATGTTTTAAAAATGTAGATGGGGGCTGGAGCAATAGCACAGCGGGTAGGGCATTTGCCTTGTATGCAGGTGACCTGGGTTCGATTCCCAGCATCCCATATGGTCCCTTGAGCACTGCCAGGGGTAATTCTTGAGTGCATGACCCAGAAATAACCCCTGTGCATTGCCGGATGTGACCCAAAATCCAAAAAAATAGAAAATAAAAATAAAAATGTAGATGGATTAAGTTGGTCCTGATAGTCAAATTAAGATAATGTGTGTTTACTTTTATGTGGAATTTTGTGAAAATTGTGCTAACTAAAGGAGACATGAATGAATTACTAATGATTAATAAGATGAAGAGAATATTGTCTCTTGAAATGTAATCTGAACCAATAGGAAAGAGCAATGATCAGAGGTGGGCATTGATAATGGAAAGGTGGTAAGACCTAAGGTTCAGACTGATATCTGATAGGGTCAACGGATGTGGTTTGGTTGGTTACCGAGGAGATGATAGTCAGAAGGTGGTTTATTTCAAAAACATAGGAGGTGATGGGCAGATAGTGGTACACAATTAAAACAAGTTTATATAGGCATTAGGGCAGATCTTTCAAAATGCTAGATCTTAAATTGTGTGTATGTGTGTGTGTGTGTGTGTGTGTGTGTGTGTGTGTTTGTTGTTTGCAGGCCACACTCAGTGGTGCTAGGGCTCCTCTGCTGTGTGCTCAAGGGTTGGTCCTGGTAGTACTTGGAAACACGTGGTGGTTGGAACAAAATTTAGGTTCCCTAGTGCAAACAAATCCTGTTCCTAGCCCATTGATCTCTCTCTCTCTTTCTCTCTCTCTGTATATATGCATACTATACATATATATAGTATATACACACTATACTGTGTATATACATATATATACATATACATATGTGTAATATATTGTCTGTAGCACTGTAGTTACTGTTTTTGGCATATCGAATACTCCACGAGTAGCTTGCCAGGCTCTGCTGTGCAGGCAGGATACTCTCAGTAGCTTGCTGGGCTCTCCGAGAGGGACAGAGGAATCAAACCCAGGTCGGCCACATGCAAAGCAAACACTCTACCCTCTGTGCTATTGCTCCAGTCCATTGTATATTGTATATATATTATTGTTATATATGTACATATACACGTGTGTATAGTACATAGGTATGTGCATATATGTATATAGTTTGTATATGGTATATATTAATATTGTTACATATGTATATATACACATGTATAGTATATATGTATGCGCACATATACATATTGTTTATATTATGTATATTATTATTGTTATATGTGTGTCTATATAACAATATTAATTCATTTTCAACCTCTTCTATGAGGAAAGATGGAAAACTTCAGCCGAGTTTCATGCTGATTCGTACTTTTCTATTGAAAGAACTTTCCTACCCATAACCTTAGCTCCCTGAGAAACCAGGTGGCAGGGACCAGTACTGATGCAAAATAGATCACGTGGAGTTCACACACATGCCTGGTGCCATGCTTAAGTTTGTGCCTTGCACCCTTAGAAAATTTTATTAGTCATAAACCTCCCAAAGGGTTTTTTGGCGATTAAGGTTGGTTGAGCAAGATGGCAGTGTTTTGAGGACTGAGATGGCCGAATGCTTGCCTTGCATGCAAGGGTTCAATCCCACTTATCCCATATGGCCCCTCAAGTACTGCCAGGAGTAATCTCTGAGTACAGAGCCAGGAGTGAGCCTTGAGCATCAGCAGGTGTGGACCCCCAAACAAAAAACAAATAATCAAACAAACAATCAAAAGAAGGCACTGGCTCCTAAACTTCGCCTTCCTGTTCCCTCAATCCAAGTTACCTACACCTCTTGGTTACTTAGCCAGGAGTCAGGTGATCTGCCACATAGCTGATGAGTGAGCCCCAAAGAAATATTTGCAATACAATTTAGGGGGCCCCTGGGACAAGTTCTTCTTCTAGGGAGTCAATTATTTTTTACCAACATAAAAACTAACCATTCTGTGATCAAAAATGCATGACTCAATTTTGCCACAAGTATCACAAAGGCATAACGTAGGCAAATTTTATAATTGCTGATAATTATTATGAAGTTATTTTATGGTACTAAAGGCAGATGCAGAAGATATGATAACTGACACACAATGATTTTGTAACCAATTAAGTCTGGAAAATTAAACTTATTTTAGTGGATGCCACTATTAACATGTAATCACTGAAGTCTGCTTTTTTTGTGAAAATTATATCAAATCTTCCAATTTGGCTTTGAAGAAGAAATATGAGCAGTGTAATATAAAGACATTAATACTTAAAATGTTTTAGCTTTTACAAACCACCATTTGTTTCATGACCAGTCAAGCTAAATGAAGATGAATGTAAAACAAAGAATATACAATTGATCTCAAATAAGTATTTACCTTAAGTTTAATGAGCTAGTTGCTATATATTTAATGAGTTAACTGGTGCATATTAATTAAATCTCCATTGTATGTTTAAAATCTCTTTTGGAGGATTCTATGCCATCTGGTTAACTTACTTTAAATGACAAAAGCAATAAGTACTTAATTGCATTCCTATTAATGCACTGTTGTTTCTAAACAGGAAAGACTTTTAATGAGCATTTCACAAGGTTTACTGAAAGGATATTGTCTAGATAAGAATAAATGTTTTTTTTAACTCCTCCACTGTTAAAAGTAGGTGTAAAATAGTGCAAAAATGTCATTAACTGCTATTCAAATTGGAGTTTAAAAATAAATTATCACACTTTAGAAGTGAATTTCTAAAACTATCTTCCTACAACATTGAAAAGAAATGTCCTGCAGTGTACCCACAGATGTTAGCTTTAACTCTGGATTTCATACACCAGAAAATAAGTGTTTTCCTCAGACATATACAAATGTGTTTCTGCAGTGTGAGTCTGAATAGAGAAATCAGAGCTTGCTGTACTTGTTATCTCACAGAGTAATCCTGGGCTAAGGTTTATGGGAAGGTGGAAAAAAATGGGGATGTATACATTAAAAGAAAAAACAAAAACCTGAAATTTTGAAGCAAGTAAAGCCAAGACATAATTTATATGCAAACTGATTTGTAAAGTTGTTTAAGCATAGATTGTTTAGAACTTGGAAAAAGTTTTTCTTCCCCTAGAAACTATGTTGTGAAGATAGTTCCTTGAGCAAAACAGCCAACCCATCTGCTATTACAGAATTGCAGTCTTAGGTTTTTCAAGTTTGCCAGGCAGGATGTTTTCTTGGTGTTTTAGAATAAGTTGAATAAGTGTGTAACAACAACAGAACTGGACGGTTGGTCTACAGAGTTACACTTAGTTAGATGGAAGAAGGATTGGGTAGGAGAAGTCTCTGACATATTTATGGGTGGAGGGAGAATTGCTTCTAAGTGAAACTGTACTCTATGATCACGTTAAGTGTATATTTTGAAAATAAGAAGGTATTCACAGCATCATTGCTTTATTTTTCTAAACGTGTCAAACATTCTGTACTGAGTTCTGATATCAAATGTGTGTTTCTGTGTGTATTACTTTTAAATATTTAGAAATAACTCATGGATGTATTTTATAAGGTCAATAACTGTCTAAAATATGCCCCTAGTAGTTTTTAGATTGTATTTATCAAACTACTTTAAAACATTCATGCCGATGACTTTGCTTGTAAAGCATTATGAGCTGCATTGAAGATGCACTTCTAAGAAAAGCAATGACAAAATTAATCCTGTATTTATGTTTATGAATAGTTATCATTTGTTCTTAGCAATCTGAGCTCAATAGCAAATGATTCAAATAAACAGATACAACACATTGTTTAAATGTTTTTGCTTGTATTAAGTGAAGTTTGGGGGAATGAGTTCCTAGATTCTCTCTAGATCGTGTCTGTCAATTAAGGGTTTCAGGTAAGTGAACCCTCTTCCTCTTATGTCTCAGGTATAGGTGAAACAAGCGTCCTGGAAAATTGGCTACACCTTCGTGTTCCCCTAAATCATTAGAGTTAAATAATATCATCTGGCCCTATTCTACCCAAGAATGCCATGCTTTCTAGAATAACTCTATGTTATGCTTGAAAAACTTGGCTTCAGGAAATAAAGTCATAAGCAGGTGTTACTGGTGACATGTATGAAAGGGCGAGAGAGAGCTAAAGACGGTAAAGGGGGATTCCACTCCATTCCTCTATACCTCCTGGATTACCCGGTCGTGATTGAATTTGGAGAAAGAGGGAAAGGTAAAGTCCAATAATGAATAACTATAGAAAAAAAGACAGAACTTGGAAAGGTGCTTTGGTTAGGGACAGATAGAAAATACACATTGGTGTTAATTTTGTCCCTGAACCAAATCTAACCAATACCAGTGAGGGTTTTTAACAATAACCAGTTTTTCATAATAATCATCTGACTTTCCTTAATGAAACAGAAAACATTAGGCTCACAGATGCTTAGAAGGACGGGGGGAGGGCTGGGGCGGGGATGAGTTTAATCAATAAAATTAAACTCATACTAAAACTATGCCAGGGAGCTTCTGTAAAGAGGAAATCAGAACCGTGGATCCATGTGTGCTCTTGCCAGAAACTGAAGAACATGTTGAGCAGTCATTGGGGCCACACTGAGCATGCGCAGGGCAGAGTCGCAAACGTGTGCGGCCACCAGTGCTGTCCCTGTAGCCGTCAGCTGTGACGGACAGTGAAGACACCAAGGAGAGAGAATAGCTTCCCTGTCCTGGGCACAGCAACCCGCAACCTCTGGGCTGGCTGCAGGATGAAGCTAGGTCCCTGCTTGTGTCTGAACGCAAAGGAATCTGGGAAAGACAAGTTTCTGGGTTACTTTTTGAGAAAGCTGAACTTATTTGCCTTCAATTCCCATCAGAGGAAGTCTCCAACACAGGGAAGTGAGCCTGAAACTACCACTCAGATTTAGGAGCCTTCGTATTAGCTGATTGTCCCCTTTTGGAAACCTGTTCTTCAACATCCTGCCATCCTTTGCCTGAAAATGAAGCGCGAAGTTCTGTATCAGCCCTTCAGAAGGGAATTCTCCGCCTATGCTCCTAAGCCAGCCTCCTGCCAGGCTCTACAACCTGACCTCTTCCATGAAACACCAGGCTTTGAAGTTTAATATTTCTTTTTTCCCTTTCATTTTCATTCTCATTCCATTCTTCTCTTCCTTCTCTTTTATTTCATTCTTCCCTTCCCTTTCTCCCTCTTTCCCTTTCTTCTTTCCCTCCTCTCTTCCTTCTTTCTCTTTGTTCCTTCCTTTATTTCTCCTTCCTTTTCTCTCTACTGTCTGTCCTCCTCCAATGGAAAAAATAATGCTGCTGCAGATTTCTGTGGTCTTTTTCAAAATACATTGTCCTTAGGGACTGGAGCAATAGCACAGTGGGTAAGGCGTTTGCCTGGCATGCTGCTGACCCAAGTTCGATTCCTCCATCCCTTTTGGAGAGCCCAGCAAGCTACTGAGAGCATCCCGCCTGCACGGTGGAGCATGGCAAGCTACCCATGGCGTATTCGATATGCCAAAAGCAATAACAATAAGTTTCACAATGGAGACGTTACTGGTGCCCGCTTGATCCAATTGATGAACAACAGGATGAACAACAGGAGGACAGTGCTACATTGCCCTTATCTGGTGCAATACTTGGCACATGTAATTGGTGAAGCAGATGCCTGTGACTGGGCTTTTGAAGAGAAAGAACAATAAGTAAAATACTGGGCATCTTGCAGGTAGCGACATCTAGAAAGTAGGGAGTTTGAGTATAACTGAGGAGTATGAATGGATGCAAATGGAAAAAGCTACTAGATCAGTCTCTCTCCCACCCTGCACTCTGATTTCCAGAAAGATGGATGTGTAGGTTTGTGATACTCTCAAATCAGAGCTAGTTCTCACTGAGCTAAGAGAGAATGCTGTGACCTCATTCCAAGAACCTGTCTGGGTGATCATTCTTCCATTTATCACTGATGTGTTCACCAAAACATGTGCTCTACTTCACACACAGACTATGTGTTGCTAAACCATCAGCTTTCCTTCTACTTATATCCACCAGCCTACAGATTTTATTTTTTATCAGTGAATTTCCTCATGGCTACTGCTCTAATATGTTCTCCCTCATTCTGATGTTCGTGTGGATATCGACCAAGTGTCTAAGGGGGGAGGGCTACCTGCCACAGTGGGGTTGTCCAATGTTAGACCACCCTGAGTTCTGATCCTATTCATTCTACACACATTTCACAGTTACATTTGTTTCCTCGTATACAAAATAGGTATAGAAATGATAGCTATCTCAGAGGGTAGTCAGGAGTAATGAGTTAATCAATGTATAGCAGACAGCTGGAATGCCACCTGGAAACTACTGACTCATGGGAAACATTGATTAATATTACTTAGTCTAAGTGTCAGATAATTTTCTGATATCTCCATGGCATCAACATTGCTTTCAAAACCCTCCAGTGCTCTGTGGCACCCTGGTTCTATTGCCTGGACTAAATTCTGGTCCCCTTAATTTAATGTGTCCTTCAATACATCGCATTGGTGTGAGGAGGGACCAGAGAGGGATTAGGTCAGTTTAGGAAGAGACAGCGTAGCAAGCCAGGACAACGTTTCCTTATTTCCAATGGGTAATCCCACTTATTCCAGGTCAATCCCATTATTTTAAATTTCCTCTAAGAGAAAGTGAAGTGAACACTTCCTCAATTATGCCCCAACTGGGCACTATGTGATACCTTTCATAAAGGTATCGTATAGAACTTTTGAGTTATGAGTAAGGAAGACTGATTCCATGAGTATTGCATTTCAATCTATACTTCACTTCTAATTTACCAAACACAAAAGATTCAGCTCATAAAATCTACATTACTGGCTTATAGTCATCATTCTCATAAAGTCATTTTTATTATTTTCTATGTAGAGTCGTACTAATAGTAATGGTCGAATAAAACAGACACCATTTTTAGAAAGATGTTCCTACAGTATAGGAACAAGCTGTATATATGGTACATTTGATCATGTAGTTCTCAGTACTATGTGCTTACTTTAAAGAATTCTTTATCATGAAAGCAAATGATAAGAAATATGAACAATTACACAAATAAAGCTTTCTATGTCAATTTTGAGTGTAGAAGAAACAAAATAAGAGGAAAATATTTGAAAAATACCCAAATTTTAAAAATTTTGACTACTTGAGATCATTTATATTAACTTTTACATAAGGTTAAAACCTTCCTGGGCTGGAGAGATAGTACAGTGGGTAAGACTATTGCTTAACACAGCTGATCTAGGTTCTGAATGACCCCCCCCCCCAAGCACTGCCAGAAGTAATTCCCCAGCACAGAGCCTGGAATAATCCCTGAGAACTGCTAGGTGTGACACCCTCATCAAAAAAAATGTGTTAAAATCTTTCTATAAGTAAGTTTTTAACTCAGAAGTTTTTTGGTAAATAACCTTTAGATTTACCATTGTTCGAAGCATACTAAAAGATTTTATTTCAGTTAATATAACATGAACATTTTCTCACTCAAAAATTTATACACATTTTATATGGAAAACGTTCATATTTATGTGTTTGGATCTATTAACCTTGTTCTTGAATTGTAGGAGTAAAATTGTGTATTGTTGATATATGACCGGTGTATATTTGATATACCTGGAGGCTCTCACTGTAATCCAAGTGGCAGTAGCAGAATAGAGCCTATTTATTTCCCCATCATCTTTTTCAAGGTAGCATCCCACAAATTTTAGAAAGTTTCTACCTTGTTTAGTTCATATGATTTTCTGTGACATCAAGCTAGTCTGAAATTGCAATAAAACAACGGAAAGTCCTTTGAGTGCATTTCAAGTAGGTAATTTTCAATATGGGCTCTATTACAAATTGACCTTTTCTTCTTATGAAGGAATGAGGAGATGTTGCATTCCGATAAAGACTTCACAGACTCATAAGTACCGAGTGAAGAATCCCTCCTCCTTTCTTTCTTTTCTCTCCTCCAAACAGAAATTTCAAAGGTGAACGAATTCTGTTAAGGATGTATTGATGGTTAATAATAATCTATTTAAAAAAAACCCACACACAAAAAATCTGGTGAACTGAACTGCTAAATGGTCAGTTGTCACCATCTGGAATTCAAAGCTGACTATGATCATTTAACATAAGAACTGAGATCAAAGAAGAAAAAGAGCAGACTTCAGGGAATTCTTCCTTACACGTTATGTTTGCTATTTTACAAAATGACATCTTCTAGAAAAACTCACATCTTCCTCTGCTCACGTGATTGTGCTAAAATGAATGAACCCAGTGAAAGTCAATGCCTGCGGAGAAGGAGTCTAAGCTGGAGATCTGTCCTCGGGAAATTATTGAAAATACTGTTCATTTGGTACCATCTGCTGAATTCCATAAACTAAAAACAATGCTATTCTGAACTCTGTGCTTGTGAGCCAGGACTGAAGGATGTCTTTTACAGAGATCGTTTAACAGAATTCTTTGTACAGGAAGACCATCAGAGAGAGATCCTTTAACAGAATTCTTTGTACAGGAAGACCATCAGAGACACAGTGAGTCTCCCCCGACTAGCCCACACCACATTAATTTGAAACGGACTGAGAAACATAAGCACTAATTATTTTCTGCACACACATGCTCCTCAAAGTTACTTAGTAAGTAGAAATCATTTCAAAGTGTGTGAACTAAGGAAGCAAGAGAAAAATCAGAAAAATAGATAGATATTGTTCAGAAATTTCTTGATGGAAGTTTGCATAACATCACTATAGTGAGACACAAATCTTATTGTTCTGGAGTAAATGAAATTTATAAATCATAGATTTAGGGTTTTTTTTAAGTTTACTCTTTTTATCCAGGCACTAGGATTTGCAATGCCATTAATTATATTTTTTATACATGCGTCATTGCAGCACCAAATAAATTAATTACAGTAGTGCTTGTTCCCTTCTGCCAGAATTCCAAGGATCCATCCCAGATCCCCCTACCAGTATGCTTAGCTCTAGAGACAAAAATTTTCAGTTCCAATAACTTTGATCTTCTGTTGTTCTTATAATATGCTTCATTATATCACATATGTGTGATTTTATTAAAAAAATTGTGCATATGGGTACACCTAGATAAGTGTGCACGCGTGCGCACACACACACACACACACACACTCCTGAAATTGCACAAAGTATAGCACTGTAGCACTGTCATCCCATTGTTCATCAATTTGCTCAAGTGAGTACCAGTAACATCTCCATTGTGACAATTGTTGTTACTGTTTTTGGCATATCAAATATGCCATGGTAGCTTGCCAGGCTCTGTCATGTGGGCAGGATCCTCTCGGTAGCTTGCTGGGCTCTCTGAGAGGGACGGACAGATCTAACTCTGGTCAACTGCGTGCAAGGCAAACACCCTACCTGCTATGATATCGCTCTAGTTTAGAATTAAGTATAGTCCTCTGAATTTGCTCTCAAATTAAGTGCTGTTGAAGAAATAAAAGGTACACTCTTTACACATGTCACTTCACAAGCGGCTAAATTCTCCTTATACTTTTAAGAAACTTGGGAGGGTTTTTTGTTTAATTGTATGGTTTTTGGGCCACACCCAGTGATGCTGAGGACTGACTCCTGGCTCTGTACTCAGGGTTCACACATGGTGGGCTTGGGGACCACACTGGGTGTTGAGGATTGAACCTGGGGTCGGCCGTGTGCAAGGCAAGCGCCCTTTCGGCCGTGCTATCACTCTAGCCCCCAGGTGATTCCCTTTGTGCTTCAGTTTTCATTGATGCCAGCTACTCACGTCATCTCCTGGTCACTGAACAGAGGCATCAGTGAGTCCTGGCTCTCAGCCTATCACCTCAGCGGCTTCCAGCTACCACTCACTGCCCCGAGCAGAAGGTGGTCAGGAACCCACCAAATCTCAGGTTGCAGTGCAGAAGCAGAGGGACACCCCTCCCCGCAGTGCACAAAATATAAATCAATAGAAAATTGATAAAAAGGTTATTTCCACCATAGGAGGCTGGAGGGAAGACAGCCAGGCGTGCGCGCAAAAGACTCAGATGAGCCTCACGCATGAAGGTATTGGCAGAGGAACTCAGGTGTGTGGGACCTGGGGCTGAGACCTCCAAGCCTGCCTGCTTGGATTGGGACTGGGCGTCTTCCACCCAGATTTCCCATTTTCCAGTAGCTAGGCAATCACACCCAAGGACTGCCCCCAGTACCGTGTAATCCCACCCACCGATGGCTAACATCCAGAGACTTAAAACCAAGCTCCCAGAAGAGAGCGATGCAGAGAGTCTCTTGCCCGAGTGCCTGGCTGTCTTCCCAGGGGCCCCTTAGAGGAGGTGGGCTCCAGCTTCCCTCCCTGTGCTAAGCAGAGCTCCTGTGGCTGAAGACCTCCAGAGCCTAGCCACAGCCATGCTCAAGGCCCATTTGGATTGCTAGGATTAGGAATGATTAATCTGGCCTGAGCATTATAGTTTGAGTCTGTGGCAAAATGTTGCCAGGAGAGCTGCCCTACAAGCCTCAATGTATCTCTTATTGTGTCCATACAAAAATAACTAGTATTAAGATGTTGATGGAGTTTTTGGACTGAGGAAAGGAGAAAAACACCTTAAGAGATATTTTAACTGGTGGGTCCTCAGGAATGGCTTTCTTATGTTGATTTTTTCTGAGTATAGCTTGGGCCCAGAGAGTCAAGAAAAGGTGGAAAGACTAGTGGAGAAAAAGCAGAGAATCGAGAGAGCTGGAATCGAGGGATGAGGAGCTAGGGAGGAAGAGTGCTGGGGAGAGAGAGGAGAGAGGAGAAATGGGGAGCTCACAGAGACTGGAGCAGGCGCGTGGAGAGAATGGAATAAACACCAACTGATCAATCAACCGGCTTGGCCCTCGTTTCCTCTTTTGTCTGCCCCATGGCCTGGGCCGCCACAGCTGGGAAAGCGGCCCAGGGCTAACCCCCCGAACCCAGGTGGCGACGGGAGAGCCTCCGGGGCTCTCCCCCGCCTGCCCCCCACCAGATATTTTTTATACTCCCAATATTGTATCTCTGTCTTTGACTTTTGTCATTTCAATTAGAATATATGTCTTGGAGTTTTTCTGCTGGGGTCTATTTTGTTGGAGCCCTTGGACTCACTCAGATTTGGGTGTCCACTCTCTTAACTCTCTTCCACCAAATTTGCCTTCCTGAGCTTCGGGGACTCTGATGATTCTTACATTGTTCCACTTGAGCTCATCCCAGTTTTCTGGTGTGCTGTGCAATATTTTGAGACATTTTCCTCACCTTTCCTGTTTTCCTCCATCTGATCTACTAGCACCTCAATCTTTTCCTTAGCTGTTGTCATTCTGCTGCTCAGAGCATCTATTGAGTTTTTTGTGTCACCTACCATACTTTAAATTCCAGTCACTTCTGACTGTAGTTATCTCATTTTTGGCTCAGGTACTATTTCTTTTTCTTTCCTGACCTCTGTGGCATTGTTTCTTTGAGCTCATTCGATGTCTTCAACAGAGTGTCACTAAAGTCATCCTATAATCGTTTGCAGAGTTGATTGGTATGGGCAGAGCTTTACATATTATTATTTTCACTCACTAGGTTTTATGGGCTACTAGGCGGTCTTTTCCCTATTGTGATTGCTCAGCTCCTGCTCTCCTGAGGGTGAATCTTCGTTGTTAGTCCTCCTGGGAATCTCTGAGTGTACGTTGGGCCAGGTGTTGCTCTTTTCCTTACCTGCACATTTGCACCCAGTGAGAGGGAGTATAACGGGGAGCAGTGTGAGGTGTGGTGAGTAAAGCTGTCTCTCAGGAGACAGGAGGGCGGCCTGCTGAGATGGGGGAGGTAAGGCACGGGGGCTGCTGGGACTCGTCTGCAAGGGAGGGGAACATGCTTCTGCCCCCCCCTCCCCCCCCCGCAAAGGCCTTGGAATGTCAGGCCGGAGCTTAACCTTATGGCTGCAAGGAGCAAGCAGAGGGTGTGAGAGGAGGAGCTCTCTCACCCTGGTACTGTATGTTTACCCTTGACATGC
Organism: Sorex araneus; assembly: GCF_027595985.1. Lineage (NCBI taxonomy): Eukaryota > Metazoa > Chordata > Mammalia > Eulipotyphla > Soricidae > Sorex > Sorex araneus. The sequence continues at coordinate 369,161,794 of NC_073313.1, forward strand.
CACTCCTTACCATCATTTACTGCCTTTCTTAAACTTTTCAATGATCTTTCATGAGAGTCAGTGATCAGAAAGCAAATCAGCAAAATACAATGAGTCAGAAGCAGGACCTTGTCTGAGATGTACTAAGTGTTGGTGACAAAAAAGGTGGAAGATTACTTCCCCAGGCATTCTTTTTTACAGGAGGACAAAAAAAATTATCAAGTAAAATTAATATCCACTTTAAAGAAAAAACAATGCACGTATGATTCTATTGTCTACATGTATCTGCCCTTACCAAGAAGAAGGAGGAAGAAGATTCTGTTTCTACCACTTAATTTTTTTTAGAAATTATACATTTTTATTATTAAGATATAGTAAAAGTAATGTGTTTATACTGGTGTTGACATTTATGGCTTGGTTTACAGTTACCACAAACACTTTTTTATTTCTTTACTTTTTTAGTATTTGGGCCATAACTTGACCTGGCAGTGTCAGGGGTCCCAGCCCTTGTCATGACTACACTCAAATTAATTTGATACTCAAAGAAATTTACTTATATTTTATTAGTAAGTAGAACCAGAAAAATGTATTATTTGTTGAACATTCAATATAGCAACTGTCTTGTATTTTGTCTATCACTAAGAAAATTACTGAGTGAGTAAATTTCTTAATAATAGTCACAGTGTTGAAGATAGGACTAATTAGAAGGTAATTTTCTACCCAGATATTATTTGAATATATAGGGATATTTGCTGAGCTATAGCAGTAGCGCAGCAGGTAGGGCAGTTGTCTTGTACGCAGCTGACCTGGGTTCGATTCCTCCGTCCCTCTCGGAGAGCCCAGCAAGCTACTGAGAGTACCCTGCCCACACAGCAGAGTCTGGCAAGCTACCCGTGGTGTATCCGATATGTCAAAAACAGTAACAACAATGGAGAGGTTACTGGTGCCTGCTCAAGCAAATCGATGAACAACAGGATGACAGTAATACAGTGATACAGGGATATTTGATATCTGTGTTGATTACATGACCAAATAAATAGTTCTCAGTTATTACTGAAAGAAGAAAACTATTTATCTAAACAATTTTATAATTTTTTCTCCAAATGTATGTTATGTGTAATGCATGTATGTTATGTGGTATGCAGAGCTTATTCCTGGCTATTGATCAGAGATCACTCCTGGCAGTGCTCAGGGGACCATGTGGTTATCAGGGATCAAGCAGGGAGTAGCCACATACTAGGAAACTCCTGTCTGTCTCTCAGAGACCCAAAAGATATATTTTTAAACCTTTGTTTTAGTATTTAACTGTTTTCAAGTAATTCTGTAAAAATATGCTCGAAAATTGCTAATAGTGTTAAGAATATACACACATAAACATGTACATATACATTCATACACATATATAATACACACATGCATGTGTGTATGTGTATGTGTGTGTGAATAAATATCTTGGATATATGAACTCAATGTTTCCTCTTATTTGAAAGCTTCTAGGGATTTATTTAAATCAAGAGTGTTTTAATTTAATTCAAGTATTTTCAATTTTACTATTTTTTTATATTTGATTCTGAGGTAAAACATAGGTTGACTTTCCAAACAAGAAGAAGAGGATTGGGAATCATAGTCAACTCTATGAAGAGTTGAAATGCACTGGAAGCATGAAGAGAAGAACAAGTGATAGGAAAGATCTGGGCATTGCTGAAAAAATGGGAGCGATGATTTCTTCCTGGAGAAACTACACATTGACGTTGCACTAGGTAATCTACTATTTTATAATGGTAAATAAGTTTTAAAAGTGTTCTATAAAAGTGCTGACAAGTGATAAGAAAGCCAAGTACATGTATCTGGAATTTTGAGTAATAATTTCCAAATTCAAAAGCTGTCAAAAAGTTAAAATACACAAAATTAAACTAATTTCAAAATAGACATTATCTATGAAAGTGAAGAGTTTTTGAAATATCCAAGAGGAACTCAACTAGAAATCAATGAGCGAAGGTAGAAAAGAATAAAGTTACATCTGTATCTATAGGGACTGAGAGATCAAACATTATAGGCTAAAAGAAAGCAACCATCGTTACAAATGGAATTATCTTTGAAGTAAAACCGGAGCTAGAGAAACAGTAAGGCAAGTAGGATGGTGATCTTGTATGCAGCCGACCTGAGTTCAATCCCTTGGCATTCCATTTGGTCCCCTGAGTACCATCAGAAGTAATTCCTGAGTGCAGAGCCAGGAGTAACCCCTGAGCATCACTGTGTGTCGCGCCCAGACAAAAACTAAAAAAGAAAAAATGAGTGAGGAGATAAATTAGTAAGTACTTCCTTAAATATTAGCAGATTTCTTTTTCTGTATTCATTTCAATTGACTCTTTCATTTTGCTATGAGTCTAAGAGCTATTAGAATACATCTAAAATGGACACATTATGATTTTTGAAAATTTACTTTGTTTTTGATGCTGGGCATATTTTTCCCATTTCTTCTTTAAATCCTATTACTGTCTTGCATGAAATTTTTCTTACAACTATTAGTTAATGTTCCCATTTCAAGAAATCAGAAATTGAGGTTTTAAAAGGTTAAGAAAATGGTTCAGGGTCAAATAGGTAGTAATTGATAACATTAAGTCTTGTGATTTATCACTAATTATGTTTAATTTTCTTCTCTACACTAGATTGCTTTCCTATATTTTCTATTGCCCTTGAAGAGCAATACATTCTTTCTAAATGAACAAGTTAATATTAATGAACTGGTATATGACTAAGAATCATGACTGGGTTTCATGATTGATTACTGAACTTAACTTTGACTTTCTCCTCTCTGTGTCTTTCTCTTCTCCTCTTTACCTGAAAGTAAGTCAATGATATTTTTAAAAGAAATATACACTAAGGAAAAAAGAGGATCAAATTACAATATAGGAGAAAAATGACTTGTTGCAGGCTTGTGATGTTTTCTATACTGAGTGAATATAAAGATAATGGAGAAAGAATGTTGGAAATTTATTTGAAATTTTTTACAAAAATTATATGTCAGTAATAGAAGTCATTTAATAATTATAAAGGCATCTTAGGATCCCTGTTATATCATTGAAAGGGCCAAAATAGTTTTTTAAAAAAAAAACATAGCAGTAACAGTCACAACAGTAATGATGCCAGCCTTGGTCTTTGGACTGGAATTTTTTATTCCAGTGGGAAAGTTTATGTCATTTAACTTTTGTTAAGAAATAACTCAATTTCTATAGCATCATCATGGAAACTCCTTGTCTTAAGCATGATACAGCTTTTTCCATAAATATTTTAGGAGGCAAGAAATAATAAGTTTATTCTATAGATAAACATTTTCTAATATATAGTTCAAATTATCATTTATTTGCTTTTATAGTATTAGGATATTTTATTGTTTTAAAAATATTTAATATATAAAAATATATTATTCATTTATCTAAGTATGCTTCCAGTGCATTTACTCAGGAAAAGCCAAATTTTAGGAACTGACTCTGTGTGTGTGTGTATTCTAATATTAGTTTTAGTTTGCTACATCAAAGGGATGAATATATTAGCATTCACTTTTCTCCTAGCAGTCTGCTGACAGATGTTTTTTCTAGGTCCATGCTGATGAAACTTTGTAAGATCAGGTTTCTTTGAAGCTATAGACTCAATAATAGGTGTATGGCTATCAGGTTATTAATGGGTTGTCATCCCAATTTCAGTCTTTAGTATTCCTTGCACCTACATATCAACATCATGGACTATAATCAACAGTTCAACAGTAAATAAAGCTTCCTCTTTCATAACAGATATGTTGCTGCATAAGTTTTCAGAATGTAGGACATAAGTTCACTGAAAGAAATGCAGAGAAATTGCATTTCTTCAGATGAACTAGTATGGGTTGCGCTACAATTGAACATATAAATTGAAAGTGAAAAAAGTGATAATACTTTTTCCAAGCAACTTATATACAAAAATTATCCTGGGAAAATTGGATGTATGACAACTTTGGTCATGAAAAACAAGAGAATAGAAAGTTAAATAGTAATAGGACTTATTTACAGCACTATTGTTATTATTAGCCAATCAGTCCTAGGTTCACCACCCCTCTCACTCTCCTATGTTTGGTCATAAGTAATGTAGCTGTTATGTAGAATAATTATTAGTTTTAGCATCCACACAGTAAATGAAGGTAGTAAATAATATAAGATTCCTTAACTGGTGATAGTTTATAGACTAATTAATACATCTTTTCATGATAAGTCAGATGTGAATATATCCATAGGAAATTATATATTTAAAACATTAATATAAAAATGAAACACTTTTTAAAATCAGATTTTTAAATTACTTGAGTTATACTTACTTGTGTATTGCTTATTGCTTACGGCCATGCTCAGGCCACTCTCCACACGTTGGATGAGCCTCACGCATGGGGGAGCCGGCAGAGGAACCCAGGTGTGCAAGACCCTGGGCCAAGATCTCCAAGGCTGCTCGGATCAAAATTGGGCCTCTTCCACCCAGATCCCCCATTTTCCAGTAGCTAGGCAGTCAAACCCAGAGACTGCCCCTTGTACCATGTAATCCCATGAACAGCCAATATCCAGAGATATAAAACCAAGCTCCCGGAAGCCTACTTCTAATAGCCTAGTTCTCTCTTTTAGAGAATCTGACAAACTACCGAGAGTCTATTGCCCATTTGGGAGAGCCTGGAAAGCTCCCCGTGGCGTATTCATATCCAAAATATAGTAACAGATATATATATATACTTCTCGGAGACCTCAGCAAGCTACCAAGAGTATCCTGCCTGCACAGCAGAGCCTGGCAAGCTATCCATGTCATATTCGATATGCCAAAAACAGTAAAGATAGGTCTCATTCCCCTGACGCTGTAATCGCTGGGAAAGATGAGTAAGGAAATGCTGCTAAAATCTCAGGGCTGAGTGCAACAGAGATGTTACTGGTGCCCGCTCAAGTAAATCTATGAACAACAGGATGATGGTGATACAGAGATACTTACTTCTAAGATACATATATAGACAACCCCAATGAAATTCTGTGTAAATAATATACGGATTAAGCATGATGAAAGTGTCAGAACAAGATGAAGTTTAGAAATCATATCTAAAAGTCTCAAGTTCTAGGACATTGATCATACTTGGAAGATAAGCTTTCTAAACAAACAAGATGGATGTTTAGGGTGACATAAAGACATACTGAATTTGTCAAGTGAACATTGGAAAAATAGGTATGTGTATTGGCAAAGGTATGGTGCCACTCAAAGGGGTGCCGTCTACCACAGAACTCCTGAGTAGGTGAAACAGAATCCACAAGGGTAAATAAAAATCTGCTTTTACCTCCAGGTCTGGCTTATGGAATAACTTTCCATCAAGTTTACCAGTGGCTATTCAAAATGCTTACAAAGTGATTTGTCTCTTTCTTTGTTGAACTGACATATTCGTGTGGGTTCTCTTTATTTTATAGCTTTATTTACCCAAACAATAGTGATGCTGCTTTACTGAAGTTATGGATTCCTATTGTCATGTGGCACAACCCCGTGTATGACATCCAGTAAGTAATATTCACATTGTGCAGATAACACATTATCAAGCACACACTTGACAGAATTCAATCAGGTACTTCTGATGATAAATTGAACATCAATGTGCTCCAATAACTTGCTTTCAAAGTTCAGATCATAAGTCACTAGTTCAATACCATTCACAGGCATAATATGTTAGAGCTGAAAGGAGACATAGAGTTCAACATTTTTACTGAAGGTTATTTGTACTGAGGATTAGTATGATTCCTAGGTTTGATAGCAAAACTCGATGAAAGAGCATGGTCTTTAGGATACAAAATTACAAATTGTTTAAGAGGAAATAGCCAAGAATGTGGTTAGATTTTAAAGAAGGTAGAGAGGAAGGGAATAATGATAACAGTATTTAATTATTGACAATGTCCAATGTGCCAGTTCCAACGTTAAACTTCATATACACTTCCCAATTTGCTGCTTAGAAAATCTACCCACCTCTCTGCTAAAAACATAGAAGCAGAAAGTAAGCTAAATACGAAGAGGCATAACTATGTCAGCCATGATCTATTCATCACCTAGCTGTATCTCTGCCACAAATTAGACATTTAATAGATATTCAGTGAATTACCTATTAAAAATAACTGATGAATAACTAAGTCTAGGAGAAGCTGCTACTGAATCCCTAAGTTTTAGGCAAATAAATGAAAAATAAAAGGGCTAAGTGCCAGAAATAAAGAGGACAGATGTGAACTTAAGTATTTTGAGTTTAGAATGGGGGTCTCATTTACTAGGGACAGATGAACTAACATAACATAGTGTATGGAAAATGAGGAGGGAAACATAGCACAGATGGATTTGACTAGGTTATGAAATCAAAAGAAATTAACTTCCTCTTACAATATACTGAGTCATGGTTTTAAATGAATTTGAAAGATTTCTGAGTTTTTTAAAAATGAGATCCAACCTTCTAAATATGTTGTCACATAAATTATATTGAAAAGAGATGAGTAAAAATTTATATTATCAGTTGATTTGAATGCATTAAAAATATAAAGTTCCAATCTAAGTTTTGATATGTTATTACAATCAAGTTCGACTTATAATTGTCATGAATTGAAACTGCTTAAATTGGAGACAGAAAGCAAAGAATGGACTCAGTTTGAGGAAGATTCTCATAGAAGATTCCACCTTCGGGACAACCACCCACTTGCCACTAATTTACTGAATATCTATATTTTATAGCACATTACTGCTGAGCTGACTCATTCTGTGACAGGCCACCTGAAAAGTGACAGGACCATGCTCTCAGTGCAGAGGTTGTTTTGATATCGAGCTTAATTAAACAAGTCAAGGACAAGATACAGATTTCTAGATTTGTATATGAGATAAATTGGGGGTATGCTAATTTTGATTCTAGAAGGGAATCCATCACAACTAAAGGAATAATCATTAATTTATTTTTACAGTTATTCTCCCCAAGCACATAAATAATATTTGAGTTATAAATATTTGATAAACAATAACTGCCACGTATTTAATATGTAAAAAAGGTTTTAAGTCTCCAGTTGTAATGATTCTGAAACAAAACAACCATGAAGATTTAAGACTTAGCACCATGTCAAGGTGCCTGGTGCTGGTTGCTGTGCTTGGTCCCTAGGACAATCTTCTCGTCACTGTGGGCAGATAAAGCATCTGAAATTCTGGAAAATGCTTACAGTGAAAATCCCTGGCTTATTTGAATTGATCTTAAACCTCTTTCACCTTAATTTGAAATAATAGAGTGAAAATCCATCGAGATACTAATAACTGGGAAAAGTTGGCCACATGCAGATACAGCATTATAGAGGATCTACTGTGACTTTTCTAAGTGCATGGAGAAGATTTATTTAGCTCTGTATTTTTGCCAACTGAAATGCTTCATATTATGATGGAGGTCTTCTCTGCTGAACTCTCTGCTAAGAGACTATTTATTGATAATATAAAACTATTGCTTAAAATGTGTTCCCCTCTGCCTATGTGTCCTTCAATTATATGTTCCTTAGATTTTTGCAATTTCTTAGCTTCCTTGAATAATTATATACCCAAGTAATTTATTACACACTAAATGTCTGTTATCTCAACTATTCTGTGTGTTGATCTGATATAAATTTGACTCATTTCTTAAACATGTTTAATCATCGAAATCAAGATATTAGCATAAAAATAACTAATATGTAATAAAAATAACATAATTCAACCATGAACATCATGCGAGTTTCTAAAGGCAAAGATGCCCTACGGACTTAAGAAATGCATAAGAAATACATTTATTAATTCACAGATGCTGACATTCTACCTCGATCTAACTGTCTTGCTTCCTAATATGTAGAATCTCTATCATAACTTCCCTCTATGCATTCTTACATCTCACTCACTGTTTTCTTTTCTTTCTTTTCTTTTAAAAAAAATTTTATTTATTCACTGTGAGGTAAGGTGTTTACTTTGCATGTGGCTGACCCGGGTTTGATTCCTCTATTCCTCTCAGAGATCTCAGCAAGTTACTAAGAGTATCCCGCCCCCAAGGCAGAGCCTGGCAAGCTCCCCATGGCTTATTCTATATGCCAAAAACGGTAACAAGTCTCACAATGGAGACACTACTGGTGCCCGCTCAAGCAAATCAATGAGCAATGGGACTACGTTGCTACAGTGCTACTGTATATATAGTTATAAGCTTTCACGTTTGAGTTACAATTACATAATAATCAAACACCCATCCCTCCACCAGTGCACATTTCCCCACCACCAATATCTCCAGTATACCCCCCGTTTCCCACCCTCCCACTGTCTCCATGGCAGACAATATTCCCCATAATCTCCCTCTACTTTTGGTCATTATGGTTTGCAATACAGATACTGAGAGGTCATCATGTTTGGTCCTTTATCTACTTTTGGCACACATCTCCCATTCCAACAGATTCCTCCAGCCATGATTTTCTTAGTGATCCCTTCTCTATTTCAGCTGTCCTCCCCCCTGCCCACTCATGGAGCAATCTTCCTGACTCTTCTATTTACTGCCCTTGGGTGTCGGTCTCGTGTTATGTTATTTTATGTTCCACAAATGAGTGCAGTACTTTTATGTCTGTCCCTCTCTTTCTGACTCATTTCATTTAACATGATATTTTCCATGACCATCCACTTAAATGCCAATTTTATGACTTCATCTTTCCTAACGAACTCACTGTATGTTCTTAAGGTTGGAGAGATATTATTGAAACGTCATGGTGAGCTCTTTGCTTCTTCAGGAGAAGAGCCCACGAATCATGACTGGCCTTTTAGTTTTACTCAAAACCTTTATTTTGGCAGAGTGAAATACAATAAAATGACCAGTCATGGCTACTTCCAAACACCTTGCTATGAAACTCTTCATCTGGAAACCTCCCACCCTTGGTGGGGAGAAAGTCAAGTCTGTTAGAACATATTTCATTTTTCCTTAGTCCCAAATGTAGCCATGATCTCTAAGAATTATCAAACTTCCCCACATTTGGATAGAATTTAAAGTTCCAGTTCCATTCCTTTCAAATCAAGAATTCTATTGTTCTGTTAGAAAGTAGAAGATAATATAGCTAGCTGATAGAAAAAGTCTGAGAGTACTTAACATTAAACATAAATGATTCGGAGATTAGAAACAAAGAAGTGATGAATGATTAACTTAAATGATAACCAAAATATTGCTAAAGAAATAACTTAAGATGAAGAGCAGAATTTGCCATTTTAGATCTTAGACTTTAGATTCTTGCATATATACCGGGCAGTAGTCTTCAGGATGGCTCCCTTGTAGCTACTGAAGGGTCACAGCTAGAGACTACGGAAGGGAAAGAAATAGAGTACCCAACTACATGTAGACCTTGAGAAACAAAATCTGAACATCTGAGGCCAACAATCATTGAAGGTAATACATTTTTACCTCGTTACCAGGATTATGCCAGCACCTGAATGGTGTGTGCATCTAGACCTCCTGAAGGTACCTTCCAGCTATTATATAGTGGAAACAATCACTAGAGCATATCACTTGGTGGCAACTCAGAAATGATCAGTATGAAGGCCACTGGAACAAGTGTATATAAGTCAAATATGACTAATCGAATAAAGAAAGAGATGACCAATTAGAAGTGGGATTCTTCCATGTAAGCATCTTCAACTTACTTGCAGTACTTCTAAACATTCAAACAAAATCAGAGCATGTCTAATACCTGTATTTCAAGAGTGAGAGAAGTCTTTCTATCGAACATTAGTCTGTATGAATGCTTGTTTCCCTCTTTTCGAGTTACCTTAGAAAGTTGATATATTTGCTATCCCATATCATTTCTAAAGACAAAAATAGCATGCTATTCACTTAAAATCTTAAAGGCAGGGCTTCTTTAACTATATGCAGAGTCCAGGATTCATAGGCTATAGAAAATAGCAAATCCAAGGCATCTTCAGAGAAAATTTAAATGGAGGTATGGAGGTACCCGTGCTAAAGCTAACTCTCTTTCTCCAAAGACATAATAATTAATGGCTGTGGCTGGACAGATAGCTTTAAGAGGCTGGAGCGTATGCTTTTATGCAGAAGCCTGGGTTCTATACCCTCATGGTCACCTGAAGACTCTAAGAAAGGGAAGGGCCACTGAGCACTGAGTCAGGTGCAGCCTTTATCACTGGTGTGGTCCCCCAAACTAAAGGGAAAATAAAAAAGCAAAGAAAAATGCAAACAATAAATGTTTAAGGAAAAGTCCAGTCCAAGTTGCAAAGAATACATTATTTAGGACCAGAAATCATATGATCAGGGCCCAAATGAGTGAGGTGAAGAGCCTAAATGGCCGCCCATGGGTTCTATACTACCCAGGCGTCTGTCCTGGGTTGGTGGGCAGCTTCTTCACGAAAGGAGATTAAGAGAAATATTTTTTTCTGTAATTCAGTATTAAGCTGAGTCTAAGAGCCTCGTTACTTCATTTGCATATAATAGGATAAGGGGATTCCAGCAGAGGAACCTAAATCAATATTTCATTTTTTAAAACAGCTTTAGTGAGGTAAATTTTATATACCCAAAATTTCATTATCCAGAAGTGTCAAATTAAATGGCTTTGGGTAAATTCATATAGTTATATATCTATTAAACAATTCAGTTTTAAAAATTTTGGTTATCTTTTATCATTCCTTGGAGAATAGATGTAGTTAGTTTCTGCTACCACCACAGTCAGACACAATCTCCGATATGTTCTGTCACAATGAATTTTCCTCTATGCTGATGTCATATAAAGAAAATCATATCTCACACTGTCTTTTATAACTGGATTATTTTACTGAGTTTATTACATTGGAGCTACATTCATATAAATGCATTTACTGGCCATCTCTTTCTCTGCCTGGTTGGATAGCATCTCATGTATAATTTTGTTTTTAAAAGGTATCCATTCACTAATTGAATGGAGTATTGCAATCGTTGACCATTATAGATAAGGATTCTGATATTTGTACTCATGTGCAAGTTTTGCATGACTATATCATCTACCATCTCTTCTGGAGATTACTAGAGTGCACGCTCCATGATGTACACATGTTTGGTCACAAAGTTTTGCTCAAAATAGCAAAACTGTTTTCCAAAGTTGTTTTTTCTATTTAATACTCTACCCTAAATGTATCAGGCTTCCATTTGCTCCATTTCCTCACACACACTTGCTGTTTTCTGGCATTTTGACTACAGCTATTCTATTCTGTAGCAGAAATAGCTCAGTTTGAACTTAGTTTGAAGTTTTCTTAATGATGAACAATATTTTAAGTGTGCATCTGTGGTTAGATGGCTAATATGAATGATTTATGCAAATATACTATACAAGTAATCTTATAATATTTTTATTTTTAAATATTTTTAAATATTTGTACTAAAATAATTTTAAAATAATACAAGATTTGTTAAGTATTAAATCTAAATTTAAAAGAAGAAATCTGAAGAGACATAAAAGTAAAAAAATATGAATTCCTAGAGAAAATTCTATCATGAAGATAAAGTCAGATAAGCAGGTAGCTTCCCTAGTTTTCTGAAATTGGGGTGAAAGTGATAGATGGACACAGTACAAGAGTTTATGCTTATGGAGCTGTTTTGCATCCCTACAATCCCTACCTAGTTCAATCCTTAGAGGAATCACAAATGTTCTCCAACAAGCACTGTGGGATTGATCCCTAGAGATAGAGCAAAAAGTAAGTCCTAGCCACTCTGGGTGTGACTCAAAAGAAAAATTAACACTAACAACCACAAAACTAGAGAAGAGACTCTGTGTTTGTGTATCTTCCTTCTAAGAGTTGTTTGAAATAAGTGATTGACTACATTTCTGAACATTTCAAGTTGAGAACTATTAGATTAATTCCACTAAGTATTTAAAAATATATTTATTTTACTAGAACTAGTGACATAAATTTATTATACTTAAAATCTTTACAATTTTAAAAGCAATGTCTCTGTAAGGGTTGCACATAATAAGTCACCACTTATGAGAAACAGGAGTTTCAGTACGCACATAATTACAGTGTCAAAGAAACCATGGTTACAATCAATTATGCCCCTGCTCTTATTTTTACAGTATTGTTTTCATTATTACATTTTTTCAACTCCTCAAATCTTTGCAGCCCAATTCTAAAGTGTATTTCAACTGCTTTTTATAAAACAAGAAAATGCATTTGTTATTGGGAAAATGGCTGATAGAGATTGAATTAATGAGAAATAGAATCATTATGAAGTAAATTAAATGAATGACAATCAACACAGTTGCTTTGTTATCCTATTTGGAAACATATATTTTGTTTTTAGCAGAATACAGTTAAGGAACATAGTTGATGTTCTTTTTCTAAGAGACCTGGGAAATAATGCAGTGATCAGCACTTATGGGTACTAATTTTATGGTTCCCATAAAGGCACAAACCATGTCCCTGGAACAATAAAATTTATGATATAGAAAAGAACCTGATATCAACATTTTCTATCAAGTTATGATATAATATAATAACAACTTCTTCCTTTCCTCTCGGTATCAATTTCTTTGTGGGTCAGATTATTTTCAGTTTCTAGATATAAAAGCAATATTGCCAAAAATTATTGAACATCGCACCTCTAGATGCAAAATTTTATTTTGTGATATAATACAAGCGACTGTAAAGCTTTTTGCAGGTAGCAGTTGTTACTGTGTTCTTTGAGCTAACTCAGCAAAAACACAGGACCCAGACTTCCCGTATTCAGACTGAAAATTCAGTCATTTAATATTCAGAAATAACATTGTTGAGATTGAATTTCTTTTTACTCTAACTTCTTTTTTGCTGTTGTTTGCTTGGTTTGGGTTTTTTGGCTATACCGGGCAGCGTACTGTGAGCCCCAGGATCACCCATGGCAGGCACGGGGGCGTCACACGTGCTGCCAGGGCGGAAGCCTGGTTTGACCTCGTGCAAGCCCGCTCCCTGCCCACTACACCATCGCTTTGGCTTCTCTCACTCTAACTTCTAAGAATGCGTTTCCTTGTCTTTTCCAGAATTTTACTGAGTCATATTTTTTTCTCTTTTACTAATATCTTAAGGTCTGGAGCAATAGCACAGCAGGTAGGGCATTTGCCTTGCACGTGGCCCACCAGTGTTTGATTCCTCCGCCCCTCTTGGAGAGCCCGGCAAGCTACCTAGAGTATCTGACCAGCAGGACAGAGCCTGGCAAGCTCCCGATGGCATATTCGATATGCCAAAAACAGTAACAAATCTCACAATGGAGACGTTACTGGTGCCCGCTCAAGCAAATAGATGAAAAACGGGACAACAATGCTACTATCTTTTTTTTTCTTTTTGGGTCACACCCTGCGATGCACAAGGGTCACTCCTGGCTCTCTGCACTCAGGAATTAGCCCTGGTGGTGCTCAGGGGACCATATGGGAAGCTGGGAATAGAATACGGGTTGACCGGGTGCAAGGCAAATGCCCTATCCGCTGTGCTATCGCTCCAGCCCAACAGTGCTACTGTCTTAAATGACAGTTCACTGCAACTTGCATCTGACTGGATAATAAAATGTTAAATAAGTCAGAAGAAAAAGGACAAATGCAGGATAATCTCATTTATCTGCAATATACAGAATAAAAGGGCACGGAAACGCAAGCCATAAAAATGGGGATACTCAGATTACCCTGGACTGTAATTTATAGAAATGAGGAAAAGAAGAGAAATGGAGTGGGTAAATGCGTAGAAGTGGAAGGTAGAGAGTAGACCTTGGGTCAATGTCACTCAGCACATTGCTGGTGTAGGGGTGTATACAAATACCTAAAACACAGAGTCAATAACATTTCAAGACCCAAATTACAATAACTGAATTTTAAAATGTGCCTGCTAAAAAAGCAGGCTGGGGAGTGCGAGGAAGCCTGGGAATATTGGTGGAAAAAAGGTGGTGGGATTGGTGTTGGAACATTACATGCCTGACCTTTATTATAAATACTCTTGTAAATCTTAGTGCCTTTTATTTAAATATACTGTTTTTTAATGCCCCAAACTGCAATTAAAAAAATATGCTAATAGTTTTTATACCATCAAATATTCCTAATTTTTTAATACTAACTAGATGAAAAGGGGCTCCTCAGAGGGGATGGGCTCTAGCTTTCCTCCCCACCCTGAGCAGAGCTCCCGGAGGCCGAAGACCACTGGAACATAGCTACAGCCATGCTCAAGGCCACTCTCCAAACGTTCGAACAGGCCTCATCCATGAAGGTACCGTCAGAGGAACTCAGGTGTGTGTAATCTCATCAATGGCCAACATCCACAGAGAGATGCTTAAAAGCAAGCTCCCAGAAGAATCTTTTGCCTTCTTCTCCCTCTGGGAGAAACTGGCAATCTTCTGAGAGTTTCCTGCCCACATGGGAGAGCCTTGCAAGCTTCCCATGGTGTATTCATATGTTAAATCCAGTAACAAGCTGGATCTCATTCCCCTGACCCTGAAGAGCCCCCAGTGCAACATTGTTAGGAGGGCCGAGTCCAGATGGAATTCTAAGATCTCAAGGAAAGGATGAAATGAGATGTTACTGAGCCTGCCCGAGAAATCGGTGATTAATGAGATTTTGTGATTCGTGATTTGTGAACTAGATGAAATCCATAGTTTCCATGAAATACAAAGAATTACATAACTAATATTGCTTAATTCAATTTATCATTTATACTTCATGGGATCTTTGCTTAAATTATTCTAGTGACTTAATACATATTATTGGATATGTATTAATAAATTGCATATATATTGATCCTCTCATATCTAGAGCTATGGTCATGTTCTACTTCCAGGGAGGATGCTCTTTGGAAATATCTATTATTTTAAGTTCCAGCTCTATATCAAAAGATTTTTTATATCCCCTTTTTTTTGGTTTTGCTTTGCCTTTTTGTATTAGGGTGTTCCCTGGCTCTACTTAGGGCTTAGTCTTGGGTCTGCTCAGGAATAACTCCTGGTTGTGCTCTGGGGACTAAATAGGTGCCAAGGATCAAACTCAGGTCTGCCAAGTCGAAGGCAATCACCCTACCCACTGCACTATTGTTCTGGCCCCTCAACTTGATTTTTTTTTCTGAGAGAATTTGCTGAGTTGTTACTGAGTACTCATACCAAGAAGATGAAACTGGTCAAAGTAAAGGAAAGAATTGCAAAGAAAAAATGCATTTAAGGATTCTCTAAGCCCATTCTGAGAAGCAACAGTCTGTGTTTCTATCAACAAAAAAGGATAAAATTTCATTGGATCAGGAATACTGGAACAAATTATCATCAGGTTAAAAGTTGTAGTGAGGTTAAATTGAGACTATGTGGAATACATGTTCTTATTTTGCCAAACAAACTTTTAATACAGAACCTGAAAAATCATGCTTATTTTATAGCGACAAAACTCCATGCCAGAACAAAACCCAAAATAATTTAAAACAATACAAAAATATTGGGGCTGGAGCAATAGCACAGCGGGTAGGGCATTTGCCTTGCATGCGGCCGACCCGGGTTCGATTCCCAGCATCCCATATGGTTCCCTGAGCACCACCAGGAGTAATTTCTGAGTGAAGAGCCAGGAGTAACCCTTGTGCATCGCCAGGTGTGACCCAAAAAGCAAAAAAAATAAAAATAAAAATAAAAAAATTCAGAAACAAATCACAACATCCAGCATTCAACAAACATAATCACACTTACAGAAAGGGAAAAATGTGATCCATGAACCAGAGGTAAATCATAGGAAAATAATCATAGATTCCACAAATTGAAGCTTTAAGGAACCTGGCATTTAAATAACAGAAAAATATAGATCAAGACCTCTTAAGAAATAGATACAAAAATCTTCAACAAAATACTGAAAATGAAATTGAATACAAGACTTCTGAACCTTCACCAACAAAAACGTAATGGAAATATGTAAGCTAATATAACATTCAAAAATCATTTAATAAACTAATAAAATAAGATCATAACAAAAGAAGCAAACACATTTGATTAAATCTAATCATCATTAATAATATAAACTTTAGAAACCAGAAATTGAGCACAACTTTCTCAATTTGATGAAGAATGAATGCAAAAATCTTCCAACTAAAAATCATACTTGATGATGAGAAACTCAAGAGTCTTTTTCTAAAAATAAGTAAAAAGAAAAGATGATTTCGTGCTGAGGATCAAACCCAGGACTTCGGTTATGCTGGGTCGAACACATATGAAAGGTAAGGTGTCTACCATTGAGCTAAGTCTCCAGCCAGACCTCCCAACCTTAATAGAAATTGACATTAGCTTTTATTCAACTTCAAAGATAATTATCAGAAAATATTTTAATGATGAAAAAGCAACTATCCAATGACAAAAGATGATTAGGACAACAGAGAGTGAATTTATGAAATCAGAGTCTAAATTATTATTGTAGAACCACTAAAAACAAAAATAGAATATATTGAACACTACAACAAGGAAAAAAATCTGGTAAGCTTGATTGCAGCAACAATTGCAAGAATAGAACATTCAACTATAAACAACCTGATCAGCAATTTAAATAGGTTCTATCTGAATATTTTCTATGATAAAGATGTTTGCAATAAAAATGAATGAGAGTTGTAAGTAGAATAATTTTAGCTATTAAAAATAATGACAAAGTCCATGTTATAATCTGCTAGGATCACAAACCATAACAAATTTCACAAATGAGAATTTTTAATTAGTCACTTAATGTAGTACAAAGTTATCATGTTTTATAAAATGATTAGAGTTATTCAAAAAGTTATGTTGAATTTATGAGTATATTTGTTATTGTTATACTAAAATTGTTATACTAAAACTGTCAACTGACTTTTCATATAATGAAACTAGTAAGTGAGTGGGTAACAATATTCTGGACAAATCCAAACTGACTATTGTAAATACATATTGAGTGGAAATTTACATTACCATACATTATCCAATCTCTTGTTTAGGAATTGCATTATAGAACTTCGATATTTTATTGCAAGAATATCTCGGCAATATAGGTGGTTCATCATCATCATCATCATCCCGTTGGTCATTGAATTTCTCGAGTGGTCTCAGTAATGTCTCCATTTGTCCTAGCCCTGAGATTTTAGAAGCCTCTCTCTACTCGGCCTTCCCAATAATGCCTCATTGGAGGCTCTTTCAGGGTCAGGAGAATGAGATCCAGCATTGTTACTGGTTTTGGCATATGAATACACCATGGAGAGTTTGTGAGGCTCTCCCATGTGTGCAGAAAACTCTCAGTAGCTTGCCAGGTTCTCCCAGAGGGAGAAGTAGGCTACAAGATGTTTCCTTTCGGGAGCTTGGTTTAAAGTCTCTGGATGTTGGCCATTGGTGGGATTACACAGGGGGGGCAGTCCCTGGATGTGACCTCCTAGCTACTGGAAAATGGGAAATCTGGGCGGAAGAGGCCCAGTCCCGATCCGAGCAGGCTTGGAGATCTCAGCCCGGGTCCCACACACCTGGGTTCCTCTGCTGGTACCTTCATGCTTGAGGCTCATCTGAGCGTGTAAAAAGGGGCCTTGAGCATGACTGTGGCTGGGCTCCAGAGGTCTTCGGCCGCAGGAGCTCTGCTCAGGGCGGGGAGGGAAACTGGAGCTCACCTCCTCCGAGGGTTAATGTGGTTAATGCCTTATAAATATAAAAAATAATTGAGTTTAGGGTTTAATCCTTTAAGTGTTTCCTGATAGAAATTTGAAGAATGACATGATTCATAATCTGACATAACTGAAATGTACGTATAGTTCTTTGATTGACTTTTACAAGTGCATTATTTTTGTGTGATACTCTGGCTGATCATTTTTTTTACTATAAGCTGAAGAAAAATAAAATTTACATAAAATCTACCAATGGCATTTATTGATACATCTGAAATTTCTATTATTTTTAGAAGGTCAAGAACATAATACAGATATATTCCTATACATGTCATAGTAGGAAAACTAAGATTTTTGACTTTAAAATTAGCCTCTGAGTAATTTATGCTACTCACATGTGTGACACACAATTTTTTTCAGTACCAAATAGAATCAAAGCCTAGATAAGTGAAGGCGAATAAACCAGACGTTAAACACTGATAACACAAATCAGAACTATACAATTGCATTTGGTGGGTGGGAAAAGCGATATTTTAAAACAATTATTCTCAGTTGGAGTTTTTTACAAATGACTAAAGCTTTTTAGAAACTCTATTTCTTTTTAACTTGTCTTAGAGTGGTATTCTGTTAGTGAGAGTACATCTTACCAGTCTTTGAAAAAATGTTATGGGGGTTAGTCAAAGCATTTAAGAGTTGGATATTAAAATTTTTCGTATTTGCATGTTTTCAACTTCTTTTTTTTATTGAATCACTATGAGATGTAGTTACAAAGCTTTCATGATAGAGTTGTCGTCATACAATGAGAAAACACCCATCCCTCCACTAGTGTGTATATACTAGTGTATACTAGTGTATATTTCCCACCACCGATGTCCCAATATCCCTTGCAGCACCCCCACCCTATCCCAACCCCCTGCCTCTGTGAAGGGACTTTCCTTCTTTCTCTATTTTTGGGCTTTATGGGTTGCTATACAGATACTGAGAGGCCATCATGTTTGGTCCTTTGTCTACTTTGAGGACACGTTTCCCATCCCGAGCAATCCCTCCAGCCATAGTTGACTCAGTGATTCCTTCTATTCCAACTGCCTTCTCCCCAGCACTTGAGGTGGGCTTCCAACCGCTGACCAATCCTCCTGTCCCTTGCCTCTACTGTCCTTTGGTGTTAGTCTCATACTATGTTATTTTTACATTTCACCTTCTAGAACTCTCATTTCCCCAGGTGGGAGATACTGGCCCAGTGTGGAAAGGGTGTGATGGAATAGTCCAGAAGGGGCTGTTGTTGGGTAGAGTAGCCTCTACTGCAATGGTACTGGGAACGTGGGTGCTCTTAGTTACTCTTACTCCTGTCTCCTTCCTCTCCTTCCTTATCTTCTCTGCTTCCTTTTCTTCCTTCATGTTGAAGATTATTTAATATCACACATCCAACTAAAATGGGAAGTCATGTTCTTAAGAAAATAATAATAATATTAGTTTTAATTCCCACAGTTAACATCCTTTCTCACATCTTTTCATATTAACTAAATTTTAGGCATTATTTTCTATCTGAAATTATATTTCTGGTTAGTAATATTTGTTATTTATTGTGTTAATCTTTATTTTTCTTAGTACCCAGACTTAGTTTTCCTTTTATAAGGGTTAGCCAAGTAATTTCTTGTCAAGAAAGATTTCAATTACTTGAGGGAACAGCCCTAATTGTCCTCAGACCTATGTCTTAGCTTATTAAAAAGAAATAAGGAAAAACTAAATTTATCAAAAGTCTGGGATTTCAACTCTCTAGCCACAGCGATTTTCACATGAGGTTTCCAGAAAATCACTGGGTTCAAAAGGAGTAATTCAGTACTCACACTGCCATTTCCAACCTTTATTATCTATTTTATTCATCTATTATATATGCCTTTAACTTTTACTTGCAACACAGTAAAAATTCATCAGAGTTTATTTTTTCATTAAAATCTCATTTTTTCAAAATACAAAGTGTTGAAGGAAAACTCATTTCTTCTGTAAATAATTGTAGTTTCAGTGTTTCCAGTGAATTTTATTGACAGAGAGGGTATAGATTTTACTTTATGTTTTATATTGGAATGCAAAATTATTAGCTATTCCATCTTGTAATCGAACATTATTTGATTAAAAAAAAAGTTTTCTTTCCATGCTATGTTTTTTAAACATAAGTTGTTGGTTTTGGTACTTGAGTGATGATCCATGATCCACATCTAATCTGTTTTATTCTGAGCTCTCCACCTCACTAGCATGTAAGCATGATGATCAGGGAACTTCACGGGTCATACATGTAGGTGAGAATGTCAGTCTTGCACGTTATCCTATAATATTGTGTTATCAGACTGCATCCACATAGAAATATTTGCATGAATATAGTCATGCTTCTACATGAATTTTATTTTCAAAAACAATTTATGAGCATGCTTAATAGCACAGAGTACTGGTCAGAAGACAAAACATGTCTTTAGAAAATAATTTAATGCGGCCTCTCCGCTGCTGCATGAGCACAATCCCAGAGGCCAGCTGAACTACTTTGGACACAAGCAGCTTGCAAAAATGCCTCCAGACTGTGAACTGAGCCACTGCCCCATGCGGCGCCAGCAGGCACGGGTTTCTCTCTCCAGGCTTTTCCATCTTATGAGCACCACAAAGGAAAGCAAAAGCTTGCAGTGATGCAGTTTTTGGCAGAATTTTCCCTGGACTTTACACGGAAATCCAAAACTTAAGAGACCTAATATCTCTTAATTGTCAGCAATGCGAAATGGTTCCTTTTTAGCAGGTCTGAATTTGGGGGAAACTCCAAACTATAATAGTGAGTTTTTTGCTGAAATTTTGAAGGTAATCAAAGTAGCAGCCATGTCTCTAGACTGTGAACTATGCTATAGCCCCATGCTGGCTGAGGAGAGGAAGTATCCTCCTTTCTCGGTTCTTTTCCCTTTTCGGGGAGAAGGTGGTGGGGCATCTGCCATATTATGAGGTCTATTAAGCAGGCACAAACTTGGTGGCACGGGAATGGGAAAAAAATTATGTACTTGGAACAGCGGGATGTTTGGGTAGTCTTGGGCCGGGGCTGGTACCAATACACGCTCCACTGAGATTCGACCTGGGTGACCACACATTTGTGTGGCCGCTTTGCTGCTGATCAACCAGGATCTGGAGGCCAACTAGACTACTTTTGGTTCCAGAAACTGCATGCAGCCATTTCTCTAGACTGTGAACTAAGCCATAGCCCCACGCTGGCCGAGGACCGGAAATATCCTTCTTGCTCATTTTTTTTTCCCCTTGTCGGGCGGCATGGCATCAGCCATATTATGAGGACTATTAAGCAGGCACAAACTTGGTGGCATGGGAAGGAGGAAAAAAAAAGAGTTATGTACTTGGAACAGCGGGACTTCATATCTCTTCATTCTCAGCAATGGAAAACTAACTATCAAATGCATCCTTGGCAGTAGGGCTGTCTTTTTTGGGGAGAAACTCCAATAACAATAGTGAGTTTTGTGTTGAAATATGGAATGTAATCAAGGTAAAGAGAAAATGAAGTGAAATTTATCAGTTAGGCAGGCGGGGGTGAGGGTGGGAGGTATACTGGGGTTTTTGGTGGTAGAATATGGGCACTGGTGAAGGGATGGGTGTTTGAGTATTGCATAACTGAGACATAAGCCTGAGAACTTTGTAACTTTACGCATGGTGATTCAATAAAAAAAATTAATTCTGCTATTAGTCTTATCAACAAAACATCATCAAACAAAATGTACTCTTTCAGAAATTAAGTCTAAAATAAATTGTTTGAACATTTTTAATTGTGCATTATTTTAAAAGTAATTTGAATTCATGACAGAAAAATGCAATATGGAAAAATTTAAAAGATATAAGGAAATGAGTATTAATATTTCAGTGCAGATGGCCAATTTCTATCTAATTCCCAGCACTGCAAATGGTCTCCTGAGCACAGAATCAGAAGTAATCCTTGATCACTGAAAGTATGGTCCAAAAACAAAAAGCAAAAAAATTCAAAATAAATTAGAAATGTATTTTATTTTGCCTTCACTTTCACAAGAATTGTTAATGCCCATACAAGTTGTACACATACATTGCTGAAGACCTAATTTTAAATTCAATCAAGCATCAGTATGTTACATGACATTGAATTTTCACATGGAACATTTTTAAATAAATAAAATACACATGCTTTTATTGTTAGCATAATTCATTTAATGGGATGAATTTATATAGCTAAACTGTTGGACACATTTTTTATTCTCAATGGACAGGCTTATATTTCCCTAATGAAATAATAATTTTCTACAGTAGAAGAAAGATCTCTTTCAATCTTCCAGGCATATAGTACCTTCTGGAAGGCACAGTAAGCTATACAATGAGTAATTGTTACAATAAAAACATAAACATACTGAGGAAATGTATCTCCTGCCCTCCTTTTCAGAGAGATATAAAATATTTCATTTTACAGCTATATAGATAAATATACATATTGTCGTAGTTTTATTGCATTTACAACAATTTTTTCTATAATTCACATGGAAATTTGACCAAAATAGTAGCAGCTGGTGAAAAGCACTATAATAGCACATGTACACAGAGTCTACCATGAACCATGAACTCAGTTACATTAGGAATACAGAATAAAATTTAAGCTACCTATGAAAGACCCTATACTCCCAAATATGCGTATATATAAAATACAACAATTACTCATTGCTCTGCTTGATTATTATAAATTCAGAATTAAAGTAACTTTCTCTCTGGCAAATAATGAGATTATAACTTTATATTTTAATTAGCTTCTGTAAACATGAAAATCAACTTCTTTGTTTTTCTTGAGGCAGAACTAAATTGTGTAATTTTAAGATGATAAACAACTTTACTTGAATTCTACTTAATTTATGCAAGTATAACTCTAAATTATGACTGTCTTTCAAAAAACAGCTTGCAGTTATGACTTTTTATGTATCAAGTGGTGTGGTACTCACACATACTTTTTTATTTACTGATTAATTCATGACAAACTGAGAAAGACCTATACAAATTATATTAATATATTAAAGTACATTCAATTCAAAGTTGAGGAAATATGAAATGACAAATACTATTTTGGTAAGTTACGGCAACTTGTGTTATAATCTGCTGGTGGTGGAAACAGGAAAATCTTTTCATTTAAATAAATTTTTAAGAATCAACAAGTGAAATAATGGTATCTGATAAATAAGATCTCATTTTAAGATTAAATAAAGAAATTCTCTATTAAAATGTTAAGCAAATATATACCTAAAATGTCTTCAATATATTTTAAATACTTTAAAAATTAGTTATGTGTCTGAATAGAAAAAACATTTTCTAAAATAGCGAATGTTTGTTGACTATGTCCTACCATATAGACCGTCTTCCACATTTTTGATAAATATCAATCTTTAAAAAATATGATTTCTAGTTTTTAATTTGAAGTTTCTAAAGGACATGGAACTGTAGAAAATTGATGTCGCATAAGTAGAATAAGCATCATCACCACTATTTCCTGAGATTTCCTACAAATAACAATGCTTATTTTCAAAAAGTCTAATCCTTGATTAACAAGAAAATGGAGAAAATTGTTAACTCTCAGATTTTGAAAATCTTCTATAGAAATCAGCGGATTTGGAGGAATACAGATAGACTACCATCATGAAGAAATTAACAGTGTGTCTCACAAATAAGAATCAGAATAATAAAGTTCACCAATGGATAAACATGGAAGTAAAATACACCAAAATAATTTGAAATTAAACTTTGCTTATTATGTCATAATACATAGATGTATAACATGTATGTACACACATATACATATACATGCAGTAATGCTAATAATCTTTGTGTTATTGTACCTGTGCTATTTCAAATGTAATGCCGACTATAATATACATTATGTTATATATGCATAGATAATTTGTTGACTGGAGAGCAGGCATATACGCTATATGGACCCTGGTCCCCGGCAGAGTGATTCAAAGCACAGAACCAGGATTCTCTGAACATCATGCACATAGTCTCTCACACTTTACCCCCACTCAAAAGAAAAAGGATATTAACAAACAAAAAACATAGAATGGATAAGTCTGCTAAAAATTCCTTTTTCCTAACTTAAAAATAAAATGATTTTAGATTCATAAGACATTTCAAGGGAGGGACAGGAAGTTCAAACAGACCCTTTTCCCTTTCTATCCCCAATAATTATACCATCTCCAATTATGCTAGCACTGTAGCGCTGTTGTCCCACGGCTCATCGATTTGCTCCAGCGGGGACCAGTAACATCTCTATTGGGAGATTTGTTACCCAATTATGATACAGTATCAAAAACATGGGAAATTGACCATGGCACAATTTTTTTTGTAGTTCATTTTCATTTTGTCATGTGAGTAAATATATGTAAGCAACTTAAAAAGCAAAACATTATTTCATTCTCTTAACATTATTATATTTTTTATAATAAAACCTATCTTTATACAACCATTCCGAAGATCAGGCAAACAAGAATTTGTTTTCTCTATCTTATTTGTATTTTCAAGAAAAATACAGAGTATAATCAAGTAACTACAAAAATGCTTACACTTACCAAAATATCCTTGAGGTTTATCTATGTTGCTATGTTTATGAATGGTTTTTATTTTTATTTTTTGTTTCTATTTTTAATAAGTAGAATTCTATGATTATATATAGGTCAGAGTTATTGAATTAATTTTTTGTTATAAATAATTTTTTCTTTCCAATTTTTTAAAATTATTTGTTTTACTGAATTACCATGTGGAAAGTTACAAAGTTCTCAGGCTTATGTCTCAGTTATACAATGCTCAAACACCCGTCCCTTCACCAGTGCACATATTCCACCACCCAAAATCCTAGTATACCTCCCACACCCCCACCCCCCACCCCCACCTGCGTAGCTGATAAATTTCATTTCATTTTTCTCTTTACTTTGATTACATTCCATATTTCAACACAAAACTCACTATTGTTGTTGGAGTTTCCCCCCCAAAAGGACAGCCCTACTGCCAAGGAAGCATTTGATAATTAGTTTTCTATTGCTGAGAATGAAGAGATATGAAGTCATGCTGCCGCGGTAGCAGCCGCACGGTTTAGGATTTTGTATTTTAGTATTTTAGTAATTAAGTCCAGGGAGATTTATGTTAGGAATTGCATCATTTCCCTTCCTGGGGCAGCATGGTGCATTAGTCCACAGTCTAGAGACATGGCTGCAAGCAGTTGCTGGGACCAAAAGTAGTCTAGCTGGCCTCCGGACTATGGTAGATCAGCAGCAGAGCGGGTCGAATCTTGGCGGAGCGCGCCAGTATTGCCCCTGGCCCGAGACTGCCCACTTGTCCCGCTGCTTCAAGTTCACAAGTCCTTTTTTTTTTCTCCTTCCCGCGCCATCAAGTTTGTACCTGGTTAATAGTCCTCATAATATGGCAGATGCCATGCCGCTTCTCCTTTGTTTCCAATTCTTACCTAATGAAAATTAAGATGTTGAAAAATTATGTATAGGATTAAGCATGCATATTTTACTTATCTGGAATAAATAAATAAAATAAGCATGCATATTTTACTTATCTGGAATAAAATAACTTATCTGGAATAAATGTCTAAGAAAAAAGGGTGAAATGAAAATATGAAACATATATAAATGTTATTTTTGAAATGTCAAGCTTTCTTATATAAAATATAGTTTTATATTTCAACAAATAATTTACAAGTTATTTATTTTATCCCATTTTCTTGAGAGTTGGTATTATAACTTTTATTCTTGCTCTTTCAATAGATATGTAGTGAGTTTATTATTGTACATAGAATCATTGTATATTATATATTTAATTAACTTTTAGGCTAGTAAATTTGTTTTAATTGAGGTGGTTTTTGTTTTAATCTGGTGATGCTCAGGGCTTACTCTTGGCTCTGATCTCAGGAATGACTCCTGGAGATACCTCCATAATTTGAATTAAAATATGCACCTCCTCTTTCATATAATGATCTAAAATTGATACTATTTTACATGTATTTGAGAGCATTTCCTAATGATATTATCTAGTGAATCTAGAGAATTTTTTTAAATTATATTATAAATTCATTGTATTTATATTGTCATTCAAGTGATTATATCATATTGGGTGAGATAAGGTAGTTTTTACTGTTAGAGATATAACGCATCAATTTAAAATTTTTATTGTTTTGATTATAGTAATATAATGTGTATGTTTATGTGTATAGTAATATAATGGTATAGTAAACATATATACCAAGAAACCTCCCGCCCTGTTTTTACTTATCTGGACTGGAACAAAAGCACAGTGGGTAGGGTGTTTGCCTTGCATGAGGCCGACCCGGGTTCGATTCCTCCATCCCTCTCAGAGACTCTGGCAAGCTACCCATCACGTGTTCTATATGCCAAAAACAGTAACAAGTCTCACAATGGGGACGTTACTGTTGCCTGCTCGAGCAAATCGATGAATGAGAGGACAGTGCTACAGTGCTTTTACTTAACTATATTTGTAAAAGTTTGCTAATTGTACTGCTCTTTTCTGGAAAAATTAACATCTGGGAAGCCATTTTAAAAATGGAGCCAAGAAGTCATTACAGAGAAACTGGATTACTTCTCCTTAATTTCAATAAAAGATCTTTGAACTGGGCATAAAACTATTATTTAAAAAAAACTGCAATAAATTAAATGTTTGAAACCTTATGTTTATGTTTGAGGATAAATTTAATTAGCTTCCCCTAATTTTTTTTTTCTAAGGAGTCAATAACCAAGAGAAGTTTAATCCTGTCAACACTAATAAATTCCTTCCTTTAATGTCTCATCTCATCTTCCTGTCTCCTGGCTTCTCTTGCTTGATTTTGTATTTTTTATTTATATTTAAATTTCTGACTAGAGTCTGCATAGTGTAGACCAGTGTTTCTCAGCTAGGGACCATACGGCCATATGGTCCTCAGCTGCCCCCATGACAGAAAAGGGAACCATAAGAGAAAGTCACATAAACGAGGGATCAGGGCATGGGGCGAGGGACCCATAGGAAGGGAAAAAGCTTAGAACGGAATCATGGTCAGAAAAAAGTTGGTACACACCAGTCTGCAACACAATTATTTTATCTCAAGTAATTGTGCTGCGCCTTCTTAACTGCCTCTTTAAATTTTAAGTTCAAAGTCTAAAGAATTATTTTTTTTATTTAACTGCAAATTTCTTACTTATCCATTACATTTTCAACTCATTGACTTCTGTTCTGATTTTTATTATTTGTTTTGTTTGATTTTTGCTTAACTGTCTTTCCCTAAGTTCTTGGTGTTCTGGAAATAAGACTACTTTCTGGCTTGAAAATATACTTTTAAATGTTCTCTCCACACTGATTAAGCTAAGTTTCATACATTTTTATGAATATAGTATATACTATATTTAATATTTTTAGTTTAGCATTATTTTATTTTTTCTTCCATCAAAACTTATTTTTGTCTCATGAATTATTTAGTGTCTTGTAAAGTTTTGTTTAGAGACGTTTTTAAATGTATCTTACTTATTGATAGCATGTTTTCTTTTAAAACACAGAGCATACCCCCTGATTTCAAATATTTTATATTTTTCCAAAGTTGTGTTATTAAGGTTTGATTATCTTGCTATATGCATTATGGGGGACGAGCACAGTGGGTAGGGGGTTTGCCTTGCATGCCACCGACCCGGGTTTGATTTCTCTGTCTCTCTTGGAGAGCCCAGCAAGCTACCAAGAGTATCTCACCCACATGGCAGAGCCTGGCAGGTTCCCCGTGGGCGTATTCCATATGCCAAAAACAGTAACAAAAAGTCTCACAATGGAGACGTTACTGGTGCCCGCTTGAGCAAATCGATGAGCAACGGGATGACAGTGACAGTGACAGTGACATGTATTATGGGATCTGAAATTCAATGTGCCCACTGTTGATATAGAAAGAATCAGACTCTGCACTAGTCTTCTGACCCACAATATCCTTGTCAGGACTTAGAATATTGCCCTGTTACTGTCTTATGCACACAAAACTCCAAGATTCCTACTAGGCTTTTCAGACATGAGGCTGGCAAATAACTGGGGGAATAGTTATAAGAAACTCAGGGTGGAAGCCTAGGCTTTGCATTTGTATTTTCCTGATGCATATTAAGTTGTCACCAGGGTTCTAGCGCTCTAGAGTTTTGCTAGAGTTGCATAGTGACATACATGTTGTCTTTGTTATTTATCTCTTTCAGGTTGGGGAGCTAGAAAATATGGACTTTGGGGAATTTTTTGCGTCTTGCTATTGGTATTTATAGGACATTGAACTTCCTACAAATCTGCATGGATTACAAAAGGTTAAAAAAGAAAAGACAACATGCAGATGACCCCCACCCATAAGTACATGAGAAGGTGCTCTCAGTCACCTATCACTGTATTACTCTAGCACTGTATCCCTGTCATCCCGTTGTTCATTGATTTGCTGGAGCGGGCACCAGTAACGTCTCCCTTGTGGGACTTGTTGTTACTGTTTTTGGCATATTGAATACACCACGGGTAACTTGCCAGGCCCTGCCATGCGGGCGGATACTCTCGGTAGCTTGCCCGGCTCTCTGAGAGGGGCAGAGGAATCGAACCCGGGTTGGCTGCATGCAAGGCAAAAGCCCTACCCGCTGTGCTATCGCTGTGGTCTGTATCTATACAGTGCCAAAATAATTTCATACCATGGCAGAATGAGAATTATTCTAGGGAATTTTGGTTGTTTGTCTTTGTTTTACTTTTTGGGGCCATACCTGGCATGCTCAGGACTTTCTCCTGGCTTCACTCAGAAATTACACCTGGAGGGCTTGGGGGACCATATGGAGTGTTGGGGATTGAACCTAGGTTGGCCACATGCAAGGTAAAAACCGTACCCTGCTGTGCTATCACTGTGGTCCATATTCTAGGTTCTAAAGTCTAGTAAAAATTTGAAAAATCAATTGATATGTTAAAGATAACAAGATGAATATATAATGAAACACAATAAATATGAAAGATGTTACAGTGATTAATATATGTGTAGCCAACATGGAAAGACTAAAGCATATAAAGTAACTATTCATAGACCTAATGGGAGATATAGTATTCTAAACAACAACAGCATTGGGAACTTTAATGCCCTATTTATCTACCTTCAAATTCCTCCTCATCATCTCCCTCTCCTTCAGTGCTAGAGAAACAAAGAATTTCAAAACTGAAGTCTGTCACCTAGAGGAAAATAAAAACATTATCCAGACACATTAAAAAAAAGTCTCCAGGCAACTGATGTAAAGATAAAATGAAATTTTGTAAAGAAAATGACAAGTCTCTAGAGGGCAAACTAAGACACACATTTGGAGTTGCTAGAGGGAAATTGAGAACAACCATGAAAAAACTTAGCAAAGTTAGAGAGATCTCAACTCAGAGCACATGAGAGAATGACTACTTTCCATATATATATATATATATATATGTATATATTCCATATATATGTATATACATATATATATATGGAGTGCTACTTGGCTATAAAAAAAAAGCAATTTTCTTTTCTTTCAACATGGGTTGAACTAGATGCTATCATGCAGAACAAAATTGGTCAAAAGAAGAGAAACTAACACAGAATGGTGTCTCTCCTGTGCAGGCTATGAGAGTGTAAGGGACTAACAATGGTCAAAGGGAATAACACCTGCAAACTGCTCCACAGAGTCGAGTTTCCCAGAGGTGGCTGTCGGGTAGGGGTGTGAACGGGACGAGCCCGGGGATAGAGGTGGAGACAAACAGACACTCTGTGGAGGTACGGTGCTGGCACGTGCTGGCCCGATACTCCATCAGGAACAGTGCAGTAAATTACAGTGTTTCAGATGAAAATATATAAAGGAGTATCCAAAGAATTTACCACCACAATGTTACTTGGGTCTTCGGGTCCTCAACAGAAATTATTTTCTCTCCAATTTTCCGCATATTATAGGTTGTTTTGTATAATTTCAGAGCGTCTACTAACAGAGCATGCAGGAAACCTTGTTTACTCCATCTCTGTGATGTGAAATCACAAATTCTTACTCTAAAATCATTCTGGTCAGAACCCACTGTTTTATGCTTTTTGAGAAACTATAAGATATACTCTGTCTTACCAGTAAATTTATAAAATATTTTTACCATGTTTAATGACCAAAAACTTTTCCCTGTATTTTACCGATCTAAACTCCTAAGTCATAATATTTTTCCTAAAATGTGAAGCTTTATTGCAACAATTATCATCCTCAAATGTGAAATTTCAGAAGCTTATTATATTTCTTTTATTTACTCCAAAATTTATTCAGATAATGCTTCAAAAATTGCCTTTCTTTTATATAAATGCATTCTTATTTATCTATATATTAGGATTTATATTTATCTTTAAAGATAAATACATGGAATATCCTGATATTTTGGTTGAATAAATCAAGGTAATAGTAAAAGTATTTAAACCAGTTTTTTTTTTTCATCTTTTTGGGCCACACGCTGCAATGCTCTGTGATTACTCCTGGCTCTTCACTCAGGAATTCCTCCTGATAGTGCTCGGGGATTATATGGAATGCCTGGGATCTAACCAGGGTCAGTTGTGTGCAAGGTAAATGCCCTACCCGCTATAGGATTTCTCTGGCCCAAAACCAGTTATTTTAAAGTGGTCTTTTATAGTAACACATAATGGTTGCATGTCCATTCTCTAATTACAGATAAAATATATTTCTCAGAAAGTTGATTATTTTTCACAATGTGTAGAATTAATATTTAATATCAAAGTGATACTTTTTTGAAAAAAATCATTTTTATAGTGGTCTTAACATTGTTGCAGAAAAATTAGCACCACATCCATAGAAAAAGAGATTTCATAAATAAAACTTGATTATCATTAGGTAGGTTCACAAAAAGATATTAGAAGAAATTTGGCATCAACCTTACACCAAAAGGAAAGCTTTCAGATCAAAAGCACAGTTGTCCAAACTAATATTTTCAGGAAAGTAAGAACTGTTTCAAGCTTCATTTTATACATCATTATTGGAAAAATATGACATTATTAATGTATCACCCTAAATATTAAAATATCTAATAGTGAAACACCTGAGCTTGTCTAATTTCAGAAAGATAAAATTAATATGAATGGAAATTAGTTCCACTGGGCTTATTTCTAGTAGATAATGAATGCTAGGATTGAAGCTAAATGGCTTTTACAACGAACTTGAGGAGGATAATTGAGATCATCATGAGAGGGGTGGAAGAGGATGGCTTTGCAGAAGAACAGGGGCACTTGCACGTCAGCGGTTGAAGGTGGGAAGATCATTTCTGACAGGGCCGGTGGTCACATGGCCATCTGGGGGGCGTAACTCAGCGCTCACTAACTGAAAGGTGTCTTGGGTGATTGGAAATAGTCCAGGTGTGTACGATCATCATCTGTGAAACTAAAACTGAAAAATAAAACTTTAAAACTCCTAAGGAACGCATTTACAATGTGAATTAGCAACTCGTAGGTTAGGCGGATATCTTGATTTTCATAAAACTATTAACTGTTCTTAAGAGCCCAAGCAGACACAAACGAATCTCAGACCCCAGCAACTTGCTGCAGAGATGACCTTGGACTTTGCAATTGGGCATTTCCTCTGGCTGGGCTGCTCCAGACATGGGGCAGGTGCTGCCCCTTCGCCTGCCCTCTAAGAGCTCCGCCGTTTTCTGGAAGTCAGCGAGAAGCTCCAAGTAGGAGTGGCGGTGGTGGCAAATCCCAAGCCTCACGGGACAGGGGAGGAGTGGGCCCTTCTCCTTCCCTCCACCCCCACGGGACTCTGAGATGATGCCACATCCGGCCACTGTCTACTTAAGCTCCCACAAGACCACGATCCAGAGACACACAAATGAATCTTGGACCCGAGCAACTTGCTGCAGCGAGCCATCTCTTCAGACCCTAATTATTAAAAGTTTAGCATTCCTAGAATTCCTCGAGTGCGGCCATGTGACATTATATTGAATTCATAACAAGCAATACAAAATGCATTGTCTAGCATTGCATTTTCGGCAGGTATGAGGGGCAGTGGGACTGGTTCTCGAAATATCGAAGGTATCTAGAGTAGAGAAAGAGAGTACTGTGAAATTGTCTGCCACACAGGCATGGGGGGTGTTGAAGCTGGTGGGGGAATACTGGGGAATTTGGTGGAATTTACCAGTGCCTGGAAAACAGGCACTGGTAAAGGGATAGGTATTTGATGACTATATGATAGAAGCTCAAACATGAAAATTTTGTTACTGTACCTCATGGTGAATCAATAATAATAATAAAAAAAGTTCCATGCAGACAAAACAAAAATTATACTAAATCGCTTGAGAATCAGGAAGTCAGTGCTTTAGACTGAATCTAAGATGATGTTAATTGATATGTATGTAGGCAGAATTTTTTTTTTATAATTTTTAAATTTTTTAATTTAACCTCAGACTTGAATTTTATTTGTAAAAAAATAATATTTGGAAATTCTTTGGTCCAACATTCCATGCTATTTAAAACATTATTTTTATAAAGTTGTTAATAATAATTTATTGCATTCAATATTCCAATATCAGTCCCACCACCATTACACCTTCCCACGGCCATTCTTTGTTGTTTTTTTTCTTTTTTTATTGAATAACCATATGGAAAGTTACAAAGTTCTCAGGCTTATGTCTCAGTTATACACTGCTCAAACACCCGTCCCTTCACCAGTGCCCATATTCCACCACCAAAAACTCCAGTATACTTCCTACCCCCACTCCCCACCCCCGCCTGCGTAACTGATAAATTTCACTTCATTTTCTCTTTACCTTGATTACATTCCATATTTCAACACAAAACTCACTATTGTTGTTGGAGTTCCCCCCCCACAAAAAAAAGCCCTACTGCCAAGGAAGCATTTGATAATTAGTTTTCCATTGCTGAGAATGAAGAGATATGAAGTCACGCTGCCACAATAGCAGCCACGCGGTTTAGGATTTCATATTTTAGTAATTAAGTCCAGGGAGATTTATGTTAGAAATTGCATCATTTCCCTTCCTGGTGCATTATGGGGCAATGGCTTAGTTCACAGTCTAGAGACATGGCTGCAAGCAGTTTCTGGAACCAAAAGTAGTCTAGCTGGCCTTTGGATTGTGGTCAATCAGCAGCAAAGCGGCCGCACCAAAGTGTGGTGGCCTGGGTCGAGTCTCGGCGGAGCGTGCGCCGGTATCGGCCCAGGCCCGAGACTGCCCAAGCGTTCCACTGATCCAAGTACATAACTCTCTTTTTCCTTTTTTTTTCTCCTTCCCTAGCCACCAAGTTCATACCTGCTTATAGTCCTCATAATATGGTGGACGCCACACCACTTCTCCCTGGAAAGGGAAAAAAAAACAAGAAAGAGGGATATTTCCCCTCCTTGCCCACGGCCATTCTTATGAATGTTCCCAACCACCACACAAAACCGCCCCAATAGCAGGCTCTAAAAATTTTGTTTTGTATTGCTTGTCATAAATAATCCACTAAAAAAGATGAAAAAAGTTTTTCTTAGAAGAATGTGAAGATTGTTGTATGTCACTCTGGAGCCATTAAGCTCTTGCAAAAGAGACTATGGACATGTTATAGGTTGAGCCCTGTGTGCTAATATATTTTTAATTTAGATTATTAGCCTTCTACTTTCCATCCCATCCAATGTGGTATATCATTCCTGGTACATAGGTTGTGTGGATTATGAGATGCTTCACTCCAGGAATTCTGCAATTTTAATTAGGGTGATACAGCTGGGGTTAAATTTTCAACAGGATGGCGACTTTGGATTCTGGAGCCATCGCTACAGATTCTTGATCCTTTCCGAGATTCATTTTCGAGTCTCTGGATCTTGGCCGATAATGAGCTTATGTGATGCCAGAGGCACTTCACAGGCATGACTGCCAGGCTCCCAGAAAAAAACGGGGAGGTTGTCCATTCCTGACTCTTAGAGCCTGGATACTTAGGACACAAAACTCGCATGCCTGAGTTTTTAGCAATCACTCATGAAGGAAGTTCATCCTGAGCCTGTGGAGATCGGCCATGAACATTGCAGCAATCGAGTTCTGAGTATTACGACGATTGGGTTCTGGAGGTTTTGTTTGTTGGAGCTCTGATTGGGTGCGTGGTGGGCTTGTCCGGCCCCTTCAGGGGTCCCCTGATGAGAATCAGCCTGGCATTGGTCTGGAGTCATATCTGCTATTTGTTGATCTCTTCTAAGATTTATTTTTGAGTCTTTGGCTCATGACCTTACCAATGGTCCACACTTTGAATGTTCACTTCCAAACAAGTTACCCAGAATGCTTCTTTGTAAATGCAGAAAAATCATAAAACTAATCAGTAATTCAAATTTTGAGAAAAATGGTTCTGATGGTTTGTATACTATAATTATTCAAAGAGTTTTCACATTTTTGAGATTAAATTTTAAAAAAGGATACAATAACAGGTCCTGTGAACACTTGCATACAGATCTTATCTATAGGAACTACGGCATGGCACCAACAATGAATTATTAGTGGATGTGCAGTGGGGAATCCTAACAGATTCAGAAATTTGGAGCTCACAGCTCTATGTGATCAGCATCTGGATCCACAATGAATAGAGTTAAGATTGTAGTGCAAAGATCGATGCATGTTTAAAGGTCTGTTTACCACAGGATTAGGCAATATGGTAAAGTTAGCATCAAATGATCCAGTTCCAAACACAATGATATTAAAGACAAAAATAATAGGTTCATAAATAGTCCTAATAGTAAATCCAAATAGTTGTATGACACTCAGGGATCACAGTGACTTTGCAAACTGGAAAAATACCATATTCTTTGAGTCTCATTGGCTTTTGTGTATTTTGTTTAGATTAATAATTTTTCCAGAACAATAATATCTCATTGCTAATCTGAATAGCAAAGTCTGAATTTTTTCAACAGTTAATGCAACAGAGTAAGAGTATTGCAAATCTTTGAGTTCAAACTTGTGTTCAGGGACCAGAATTATGATAAGAAAAGTACCTTATTAAACTACCAACAAAGCAAACTGAACCCAGATGAAATTCAATTTAAAAACAGTCGCTTAGGGGCCAAGGGGTATATTTTAAGTTGCTGGCATACAGACCATGCTGGAGCACTGACTGCTCTGGTCCCCTGAGCACTATTGACACAGACCCCTGAGCACCACCGGGAGCAATCACCAAGCTCAGTTGTTTGTGATCCTCTACCAAAAATTTCTACACATACTAAATACTGATCATTAAATATCATAAAATATTTAATTAATTCTGAGAATTATAATAATTATGACATATAGGTCTCGTGTCTACAATGTACTGAAGATTCACTAATAAAAATAAAATATGGCCGCAATAAGCACAGGAGTTAAAATGTCTTTTCTGGGGAGAGTCTTTGGGTCCTTGAGGTAAATGACATGAAGTGGAATTCTGGGTCACCTGGAATATCAATTCCTAGTTTATTGATGTGTCTGTAATATATTTTTTTTAAAAGTTGGAACAATCAGCGTTCCTACCCATATTGGCTGTTTTTGTTCTTGTGATATGAGCCAATGTCACTACTTGAGATAATATCTTATATTGCTCCTTTGGTTTGCATTTCCTTGATGATTAATTATACAGAGCGTTTTTTCATACACATTTTAAGGCCATCTGTATACCTTCTTTGGAGAAGTTTCTCTTCTTCTACCCCCCACTGCTCCCCATTTCTTGATGGGAATGGTTATCTTGTTTTGTAAAGTTCTACCACTATGTTATATTGGATGCTAAGTCTGTAGTAGGTAAATACTTTCCTCCTAGTCTGTGTTGTGGAGTGCAGTTTTGTTTACTTGTTTTTTATTGGGACATATCTGGCATATCAGGGATCACTCTTGTTATGTTTCAGGGAACCATATGGGGTGTTGGCAATTGAACCTGGGTCAGCTAAGTGCAAGGCAAGTGCCTTAACCACTGTACTATGGGTTATCTTTTTACTCTGGTCAGTATTTCTTTTTATTCTGTGATTGCTTCTTTTGGCATACAGGAGCTTCTCCATTTGATGTAATCCCATGTGTTTCATTTATCGTTTTTGTTTGCTTGGCCAACCACATTATTTATTGGCTATAAATAATCTAGAAGTAATCACAGCTGGATGCTGCTCCCCCCCAAAGAAAAAACCCGAAAAGATGAATTTATGTAATTGGTTGCTACTTGAATGAATCTGGAGTGTATCATGATGAGTTAAATTAGTCAGAAATGTAGGAAAAGATACAGAAAGATCTCCCTAAAATGTGGGTTATAAAGAAACATAGTAAGGAAGCAACAAATACACAAAGACCATGGCAATTGAGATTGAGTCTTTTGCAGGAAACATATCACAGTAGGGGAGATGGGGCTCTAGGATGTAGGACACGGAGACAATGAGAAAGAGCAGCAGATGTGAGGGTGCAGTGATAGAATGTTTAATGCATGAAACCCTACCATTAACAACATTTTGTTAAAATTGTTGTTAAAAATTTTGTTGTTAAATTCACAGTGCAGTATATTCTAACAATGAATGCTGGTAACATTGATTTTTTGGTCAACATGAAACTGATTCAAGTGTTAGATTTGGTTTTTGTTTGTTTGTTTGTTTGTTTTTACCAAAAAAAATCCACCAAAATCAATGGAAACAAAAAAACAAAATTTTTCCCACACTTTGGTTTATTTTCTGATAATTGTACTTGCCATTCCTTTAAGTTTATTTATTTATTTATTTATTTATTTTTATTGAATCACTGAGACATAGACCCTAATAAAGCTGTTCAAGATTAGGTTTCAGTCACACAGTATTCCAACACCCATCCCTCCACCAGTGGAGACTTCCCAGGACCAGTGTCCTTCACTCTAGATGGCAAGTATGGCAGTTGCTTTTCTTCTCTCTCTCTGTCTCTCTGTCTCTCTCTGTCTGTCTGTCTCTTTGTCTCTCTGTCTCTCTGTCTCTCTGTCTCTCTCTGTCTCTCTCTCTGTCTTCCCCTTTTTGAGCATTGTGGTTTACAATACAGATAATGAAAGTTATCTGGAATATCCCATTGCCTACTGAAAACAAAATAATTTTTGAGAACAAAATGATCAGGTTAGAAAATTAATTCAAGTCAGCAAATAAAGAATACACAAAAACTTTGATTTACTTAATAGCCATCACAACAAGTTTTAGTGAATATAATAGTATGAAAAGTATTACTACCACTTAAACTTTATATATTTATTTATTTTTTTGTATTGGGGCTACACACATTAGTGCTCAGGGCTTATTCCCACCCTGTGTTCTGTCAGAAATCACTATTGGAATGGCTCTGGGGACCACATACATGTCAGAATCCAACCCAGGACAGGTACATGCAAGGCAAGCATCCTAACTGCTGCATTATTTCTCCAGCAAAGTTTAACAGTCTTGTTTTAATTTTATATTTTGAATAATGTTTTGGGCTTCGTTACTTTGTAAATAGACATCATATTTTGAAATGTCGATTACTTTAAAACATTCAATAACTACATTCTTTATAAGTGCTTCGCAAAAAACTTCGATGACTATATTCTTTACAAGTGCTTCACAAATTAGTGAAGTAAAATAGTTTTATTTAAAAGGACCTAGAGGAAGACATGGAGAGAGAAAGAAAGAGACAGGCGTTCAACAGAGAACAAAGGCTTCTGCAGAGGCAGGTAAAGCCAAGATACACACTCAGATTGCGATACAGGCCAATCTTCAGGGTGAGATTAAGCCAGGTTTCCCCAATTTAGTATTGACTTTTCTCTGGGAATATAATGTATAAGAAATGCAATATTCTTATGTTCAAAAGATTATATTCTTATATTCTCTAATTCAAAATTAGAACTCTTTTAAATAACTTTAGGCACACTTTGGCAATGGTGGAATATTGTCACTTGTACATCAATACCATAAATTTTAACACTATTGTAACCATATTACTTTTATTACTTAAACTGTAATTAAAAGATAAGTTATAAAAATTAACAAAATAAACTGCTCCGGGAAAGACTCATTAAGTGGGATCAAAACCTGGACTTTCATATAAAACAACTGTACAACTCGTAATACTGGAGACATATTCCAATGACTGGTTGCTTCAAAGAGCCAGGAAAGGGGAATAAAACCAAAGGACAGGGGCTGGAGCAATAACATAACGGGTAGGGCACTTGGCTTGCACGCTGCAGACCCGGGTTTGATTCCCAGTATCTCATATGGTCCCCCAAGCACTGCCAGGAGTAATTCCTGAGTGCATGAGCCAGGAGTAACCCCTGTACATTGCCGGGTGTGACCCAAAAAGCGAAAAAACAAAACAAAACAAAACAAAAAAAAGAAAGGACAAGTGTTAACTTTTGTCGCATACATTCTAGAATTAGAGCATCAACACTGGCAATTGGAAATCTCAATAAAAATGGGCTTACAAAAAAGTCTCTCAACAAATGGCTCTTTCCCAAGCCAGAGATGAGCTAAGGGGCAAATCTAACTTGGGAGTACCCTTGAGAAATGGCCATTCTTCTCCAGAAAATCTAACGGTGGACTCATTCCCAGTCACACTGCTTTCCTTCACTAGGCTATGGAAAGATACTTCAACCCCACAGCCTGAGTGATGCTGTCAAGGAACAATAAAAAGGGACTCATGCAAGGATAAAGGTTCTCATACATGTCGTCCTCGCTGGGGGTAATGAGACATTAGTAGAACAGAGACAGGGGTTTCAATGTTCAGAAGAGAGGAAGGTGACTTTAAAGGATCACAAGGAAATTGGAATGATGCATGTTCCGAATGTTAGGCCATGATTCTGGGTATATATGTGTTTGTGTCTGTGTATATGTACATGTTTGTATAATGTATTCATAAAATTTGTGAATAGATTCATTTTATTCCAAACATGTTTATTCCCATATATATTCATAGGAACTTTTGTTTTTGTTCGTACAGAGATGATTGAATTTTATACATTATAATTCATGAAGTAACCATAACTTTTTTGATATTAAATGCCAACTTTCATTTTAAGTTTAATTTTGTGTAAGATTAATTTTTATTTTGCTGCTTTTTACTTAAAAGACACCTTATTTGTCTTAAAGAGTTTTCAGATGTTCTGATTCTTTTGCGAATCAGAAAGGACTAGAATCTGTTTTAAACTTTAATATATGTGTCTTTCATAATATTTTTAACAAACAAGTCTATGGACCACATACTGACTTTTTTTAATTAAATAAGAATTTAGGTAAAAGGAAAAATAATTTTTAAATTTTGCATATTACAAAATATAATTATCCTGTGCCTTTTGGTAAATCATAAAAATGGTCAATGTTTCACTTTTACTGTCACTGTCATCCCATTGCTCCATCAATTTGCTCGATCAGGCACCAGTAACATCTCTCAGTGTGAGACTTATTGTTACTGCTTTTGGCATATCCGATACGCCATGGGTAGCTTGCCAGGCTCTGCCTGGCAGGCGCAATACTCTCAGTAGCTTGCCGGGCTCTCCGAGAGGGGCAGAGGAATCGTGCACGGGTCGGCCGCATGAAAGGTGAACGCCCTACCGCTGTGCTATCGCTCCAGCCCATGTTTCACTTTACTTGGAAAAAAACTTTTTGCAATTTATAAGTTGTTATATTTATTTTATTTGTATGAAATAATTTGTCTATATATCATTTTATTCTACGAAAAATCTTTCCAATATATATGATTTGGTTTAGTAGAAGATAAAAGTATATAATGTTCTGTATTTAGCTCTCTTTAAGTTAAAATTGCTAACAGTTTAATGAATACTTAATAATTAATAGTTATCATGCTATGAACTATCTTCTTTTAACTGATAAATATATTTTGTGTTACTACTATAATGTAGAAGTAATTTGAAGATATAATGCAATAGCCTAATCATATTGGCTAGAAACACTTATCATTTCTCACCATTTACAAGTTGATTCAATGATTTCTATGAAGGTAAGCATGAACATTATAAACCTTTCCTGTTTCCACTAATCAAAACAGCCTTTCTGCAGACCTTGCCAAAACATATTTCCTCTGTATCAATCTCGACCAAAACTATTTCTAAAGCCAATTACTCTGATTGCATCAGGAGGTATTATAAGGTTTCCATCAGGATTTTCATACATCCTTTAGATCATTTTTTCACTTAGAGTTTTTTATACTAGGAAAAAAAGTCACATTAATGAATAATAGAACAAGTACTTTCCCCAGCAAATTAGTTAGATAATAATTTCATTAATTTGAATAAATCAGTAAGAATATACTACTTCTAGTAAAATTTCAATTCTCTTACCCAACCAGGCTCTGTACTCAGCAGCGGCAATATTTGCATTTGAACTTTCTGTATAAAAGATTGCTACATAATTATATTCTAATATATTCTGATTAATTTTGAGAAGCTTCAATATTGAAACTCAAGTAGAAGATTTGAAAGTTCTCAGAGGTGTGGAATTTCATTTTGACCTGAGTTCTAGCTATGATTGCAGATAACTCTATTCACATCATATAATGAGACTGAATATTTTTAAAACTTGACATGATGATATTAATACTAATTCCAACAGTTCTACAAATAAATCCTTTCTTTATGTCAAACGAGCCATCTCAATTCTTGTAAATTAAGAAACTACACAGCTCACCTTGGAAAGATCTAGATACACACAGCTTTTTGCATGCTTTGGAAAATAAAGCTTTCATGGACATAGTGCTATTAGATATAAATCTAACCAGCAATACCTCATATACAACTGGGTATAGAAACCAAAGTTAGGTGTATGAGACCAAGGCAACAGTGAACTCAAATAAATTGCATGATACTAGAACTACTCAGTATAACTGTGAAATCTATGTCCAATCCATATTAGATTATGCACCCCAAGTTAGCAGTGCAGCTGTCCAGATAACTCATTAAAAAGACAATTAACCAACTGGACAAATTTTTTGATTGTTTTTTCCCTGTATTTGCTTGCCTACATGGAAATTCTTGATTTCATCGCACAACTGGTCATTTTCATTGTGTTTCCCAGTTTAACAATTATTTTCACATTATTGACCATGTAGTCAAGAATTGCACACATATATGGTCTGTGGAAAAAATATATTCTAAACCTAAATGTATTTTAAATTATTCTTAAAATATTCATAAGCAATTAATAAATACTTAAATTGGAACTTGATGAACACATATCGTCAGTTTAATGTATTGCGTTACTTAACTATTGTCTGCTCTCAAATAATCAATACTAAGTGAAAAGAGACTTAAAGGAAAGAGTGTGTATTATTTTCATTAATCAAAATCCCTACAAGGTGTACCAATGAAGAGGCCAGTAGGTACGGCCTGCCTTGCACGTGACCAAAATGGATTTGATTCTAGTTCAAAGAAATAAAATCTGGATTTGATTCCAGTTCAGTGAAACTCCTTGCGCCTCCAGGAGTAATATCTGAGCACTAGTCCAGGAGTAAGCCTGAGCACTGCTGGGTGTGGCCCCAAACAAATAGCAAAAAAAGACCAAATGAAACATCAGAGAAATGGTGTCAGAGGTAAGGTACTTGCATATGGTCTCTGAGCACTGCCTGGGGTGGTCCCTGAAAGCTGACCCAGGAATGAGCCCTCAGCACAGCTTGGAGTAGCCGTTTCCCACTCCCCTACACCCCACCTCCAAGTGAAGTGAATAACAGACACGGAAACCCAAGTGACTTTGCCACCTTTGGAACCAGGCAGCCCTTGTTTTGCTTTATAAAACAATTCATAGTGCTAATAGAAGATATTCACTGTATCACTGTCATCCCACTGTTCATTGATTTGCTCGTGCGGGCACCAGTAACATCTCCATTTGTCCCAGCCCTGATATTTTAGCAGCCTTTCCTTACTCGTCTTTCCCAATGATTGGAGGCTCTTTCAGGGCCAGGGGAATGAGACCTATTGTTACTGTTTTTGGCATATCGAATACGCCACGGGGAGCTTGCCAGGCTCTTCCATGAATAATATAGCACTGTCGTCCCGTTGTTCATCGATTTGCTCGAGCGGGCACCAGTAACATATCTATTGTGAGACTTGTTGTTACTGTTTTTGGCATATGGAATATGCCACGGGGTGCTTGACAGGCTCTTCTATTCTGGTAGTGTATAAATACTATATTTCAGAAATGTTTGTAAACAGTGCAGAGCATGTAACTATACTTCATTTTTTTTTATTCCTCAGTGATGTTCTATTAGATGGATCTACAATATTTGTTATTCATACTGGTGAGCATTTGGGTAGTTCTCACATTTTGGATAGTATAAATAGTGTTACTATAAACATTTGCTCACAACATTTGTGCAGAACTATATAATTTGCTTGGAAAATATTCAACATCAGGGTTGAATCATGGAATCACCTAAAAAATATGGGTTTAACATAAACCCATATTAGCAGTGCAACTGTCAGAACAAAAGCTGTAGCACTGTAGCACTGTAGTCCCATTGTTCATCGATTTGCTTGAGCAGGCACCAGTAACATCTCCATTGTGAAACTTTTTACTGTTTTTGGCGTATCGAATATGCCACAGGTAGTTTGCTAGGCTCTGCTGTGAGGGCCGGATACTCTCAGGAGCTTTCCAGGCTCTCCAAGAGAGATGAGGAATCAAACCCCAGTCGTCTGCATGCAAGACAAATGCCCTACCCACTGTGCTATCGCTCCATTCCCAGAAAAATAGCTACTATTAATAATTTGGGGAACAGTCCACAGATATCAGAGCAGAAAACTTTTTATGAAACTTTATCATTTGTATCACTTGTCATCCCGTTGATCTTCGATTTTCTCGAGCGAACACCAGTAATGTCTCCATTTGTCCCTGTTGCATGCTAGTGTAGCCCTTTATGAAACTAGAATCAACAACTTAATGAAGTCTATGGTATTTGTGTTGCTCAGTTTTAGAAGGGTTCCTTGTGTGCGGGGCAGGTGTGGTTGATGCCATTTGATCCTGCATTGATGGCAGAATCAATATAGGAAGCCAATTGGCCTGAGATCACCTTCTGTCAATTACAATCAAAGGAGTTGAATATAAGTTCCCAAATCTTATGCTTTTCCTTTCCTTTATTGACAATTCAGTTCTCCAAAATTAAAAATCGTGGGATAAGAATGGATCCTTCTGCCTCTGTGTGTGGAATACACTTGCTTTTCAAATTGTGTTGATCTGTGTCCGTGTAAAAGTCATTTAAGATATACACTATGCACCCTTTCCCCATAATTTCTAGAAAGAAACTTGTGTGTACAAAGCAGTTTTTAGGATTTTCTCCCTGTTAGTGTCAGATAATTTTGAAAATGAATTTTAGGTATTTTTGTGAATTCCTGTTCTCATATTTTTAGTTTCTCCGAGTTTTCTCTTGGTATGTATGGCCCTTTTGAGAGCCTGGCAAACTCCCCAAATACAGTAACAATAACGGGTCTCATTTCACTGACCCTAAAAGATCCTCCAATATGGCACCGTTTGGAAGGATGAGTAAAGAGAGGCTGCTAAAATCTGAGGGCTGGGACTGATGAATAGAGATGGTACCGGCGCCCGCTCAAGCAAATCAATGAACAATGGGATGACAGTCACAGTGACAGTGATACTTGACTCGTAACAAATGATAAGAAAGGGCAATAGAAACTCTTCAGCAATCAGTTTCAAGTTGTATAGAGTACTCAAGGAAACAAATGATGATTCTGGATCTGAGTTATAAACCAAAAGTTCAAAAAAATGTTGCCACAAATTAATGTATTTTTAATTTATAGTTATGAAGCTACTTGAGAGAATTTTTCTTTCCTTGCCAAAGGATTTTTGATAAATCCTGTGATAAACTGGAGGAGTACCATCAAGAGGAAACTCACAGGATTTCAATTGGGATTTTAAAGATGGCTTCTGGTTTTCTTTAGAGTTGATACAGAAACTAAATTCCTGAAAATACACATGAGGAGAAAACACCTACAGGATGCCAGTAACTCATCCTGGTTTAGAGTCTGGTTTAGGATCGTTAAATTTAGTATGTGCTTCTTCAACAATCAATAAAGAGTAACAAAATATAAAAATTACCAAGACTTGAGAAAAAATCTTTTCATTTTATGCTTTAGTTAGTCTTAGAAAAGAACTAGTATTTTGGAGGAAAGCAAAGCAATGTTATTGAAATTGACATTTAACATGCAAAAAGCATGATGGCAGTTTGTTGAGCATTGTAAAGATATTTACATTAACTTTAGATTGTGTGTATATGTGTGTATGTGTGTGCATTAATGTGTGTGTGCATGCTCGCACATGAGTGTGTGTGTGTGTGTGTGGGGGGGGGGGTGTATCCGTGCGCGCGCATAGGCAAGCTTCTGCTTTAGTTTACGGAAAGTATTCAAACATTGAAAATAGATTCATGTTGTAAAACTAGAGCTGTGTCAGTCACATCCATTAAGATCTGCGAGGCAGGGTTTTCATTTGAATAATGTTTCATGCTCTTCACATGCCAGATGTGCTGCTGCTTTAAAGTGTTTCCAGAGAAATAAGTCATGAGTTTGTAACTTATTTTACACAGATGAGAACAGCTTCTGTTTACAATAATCTCTCCCTTGTAGCATTAAGTGAAAAGAAGCAATATTAGTTAAAACAGCAGGAGTTAGCCCTTTGATAAAAAGGGTATTTTCCTCATAAAAATCTGTCTGAATATTTGCCAGAAGAGTCATTTTAACATTGTGGATGTTGAGCTGTAGTTTTCTGAATGGTTTGAAGCAAAGAACAACTTGTCCTGGTAAATTCACAGCTGGAACCCTTCCAACTGTGAACTTGCTTGATATGACACAGCAAGCAGCTGGTACAGAAAGCAATATTGATTTAAAATATCCTGGCAACTTCTTATTTAAGGATTTTAATAATAATAATGCTTTTGAACCTCATATTCCCTGGCCTCCAATGATATTCAAATCCATTTCTTATCTCTTACTTCAAGAATTCTAGAATAAAATAGTCTGGAGTACCTAGAAAGTACAGACTAGATTTTCTTCCCAGAATGAGGTAAGATGATGATTTCCAGAGCTTTCATAAAGTGTACCAAGGAAAGAAACTACACAATCCATTACCAAAGCTGATTTTAGACAGGACTGCTTTCCTGAAATTAAATCCGTCTCTTTAGGGACAGATTGCTAAGATCTCGAATTCTACTATACCTTTTATTAACTTGCTAATTCTTGATTTTGTGTTCAACGTGGTCATCAAAATGTACACCCATATTTAATTAATATTTTAAACATAATTAAAACTATATCGTTATGAAGAAGCCCTGGAAGCTGACCTTTCATTAGGATAATGTCTTATATTATTCAAACACATAATGGGTTTCT
This sequence comes from Sorex araneus, assembly GCF_027595985.1. Lineage (NCBI taxonomy): Eukaryota > Metazoa > Chordata > Mammalia > Eulipotyphla > Soricidae > Sorex > Sorex araneus. Next base: position 369,206,777 of record NC_073313.1, read on the forward strand.
GCCTTAAACGCTTGGTGCCAGCACTAAGTGCTCCGGCTCTCACTTGTATGTGGTTTAGTTATCCTCTACTCTAGCATCAAGTATTTTAAACAAAAACAAATTTAAAATTTGCAAAGTACTTTGCAATATGAAGTTGTATCTATCAAGTTGCAGAGGGAATAGGAGCAGAGAGAAATAGTTTGGGCTAGTTATTGCGTAGCTAGACTCGTTGGCAACAGGATGCTTTAACTTTCAAACTCCCCACCAGTTTATGTAACCTAGCGGTGACTATTACAAATAGATCATGTATCCCTCTTATGTGGCATTTCTCTGAGAAAAGGAAGGAATGGATTATTTTTCCTTACCTAACTCCCCAGTAGAAAAATATATGTGCAACTCAAGACAAAATATATGTGCAACTCAAATACTGCCATTCTAAAAGGAATGAAAGTTCATGAAAGATATGATAGCTGTCACCACTGGGCGTGTAACAATATCCGTATCTCTTAGAAACCTTGTATGTCTTTTCTTTGTTTTTCAGAGAAAGTCATGAGGTTCTAATTGTGTCTCAAAGTGGCTGGCCTCACGTTCCGGGGAAAGGTCAACTCAGAGAAGCGATCACCAACTACATTGTAGTCGAAGGCCATGTGCGGGAAGGGAGTTGCGGGCTGAATGAGGGCTAGAGACTGAGCACAGCGGCCACTCAACACCTTTATTGCAAACCACAACAGCTAATTAGAGAGAGAAAACAGAAGGGAATGCCTTGCCACAGTGGCAGGGTGGGGTGGGGGGGAGATGGGATTGGGGAGGGTGGGAGGGACACTGGGTTTACGGGTGGTGGAGAATGGGCACTGGTGAAGGGATGGGTTCCCAAACTTTGTATGAGGGAAGTATAAGCACAAAAGTGTATAAATCTGTAACTGTACCCTCACGGTGATTCTCTAATTAAAAATAAATAAATTTAAAAAAAATAAAAAATAAAAAAAATAAAAAAAAATAAAAAAAAATAAAAAAAAAACCATCTACTTTTCTTCAAAATAAAAAAAAAGATTGTGTCTCAAAGTAGCATTTAACCCGTTTAAACAAGCATCCAAAACTCAATTTTCCATCCCCTAATCTGGATTTAGTATATTAACAATAATTGTTATGCTACAAGGAATATTTTGTTTGTTTGGAAAGGATCTTAGCTTTACAGTTTTCTATACTTACAGAATCACTTATAATATAAGAGATTAGTTTATTTTGGTAAGTCTGTGTAATTACATCGGATTCCTAGCACGTCTACTTAAATAATTCTGTCACTGTCATCCCATTGCTCATCGGTTTGCTCAAGCGGGCACCAGTAACGTCTCCATTGTGAGACTTGTTGTTACTGTTTTAGGCATATCGAATAAGCCACGGGTAGCTTGCCAGGTTCTGCCATGTGGGCGAGATACTCTTGGTAGCTTGCTGGGTTCGCTGAGAGGGGTAAACAATTCTATATTGGATTATTATCTCAATGGCTAATCATTGGATTATTACCTATATCATCTCAATAATCCAAATAATTCTATATTGGATTATTATCTCAATAATCCAAATAGTTCTATATTGGATTATTATCTCAATGGATTTGTACAGATTCAGAAGTGATACTGGGTGATATAAAACAACCCCAATATATTCAACTTGTAAAGTTTTGTCTCATTATTTGTTTTATCAAGTTTGGCATTAAATAAAAAACCCTCACAACATGTAAGCCTATATAAAATCCCTCTCGGAGAGTCTTGCAAGCTACCGAGAGTATCTTGCGTGTACGGCAGAGCCTGGCAAGCTACCCGTGGAGTATTCAATATGCCAAAAACAGTAACAACAAGTCTCACAATGAAGACGTTACTGGTGCCTGCTCGAGCAAACTGATGAACAACAGGACAACAGTGCTACAGTGCTACATAAAATCCATTGTGATGTTTAGTTATTTTTTTGTCCAAGACAAATTTAAAAAATTATTTTGTGAATAGTGACTGACCTACCAATCTCGTTCCAATTCACAAGCAAATCTCCTGGGAGATGCAAGCCAAGCAGCTGAAGGTCATGGGCTCATTGGTCCCGATGATGCTGAAAACTCTGAGCACCCCCGGGATGCAGACAGACTGAATACACCCACCTCGGAAGCCCAGACAGCCTCACCCCACCGCCGCTGCCATGCCAAAGACTCAACTCCACCACTTCCCTTAGAGCTCCAGCAGACAACCTAAAGTTTCTGGACCTCCTGGCCATGTTTGCAGGTCACAGACATTTCCTCCAAACCCTCAATGTGGAAATCCCAGTAGAGTACAGGAAATTAAATAGGAAAGCAACGTAGAAACCTACTAACCCCCACAAACAAAATAATAACACAGATGGCTCAACCAGCAATGAACAGCTTTGTAAGTTCTTAGGACTGAACACCCCTGTGATGAGATATAACAATTTTCACATAAAAATTGATTTTTAATACTTTTTGATTAAAATATTAGAGCTTTGTTATCTAACCAATTTCAAGTCTAGAGTTGTATCAACAGTTGTGGCTTTGGGTTACGTGAAAATTTTAAAATGAAAAACATTATTTCGGGGCTGGAGCAATAGCACAGCAGGTAGGGCATTTGCCTTGCATGAGACCGACCCGGGTTCGATCCCCAGCATCTCATATGGTCCCTTGAGCACAGCCAAGGTTAATTCCTAAGTGCAGAGTCAGAGGTAACCCCTGTACATCACCAGGTGTGACCCAAAAAGCAAAAAAAGGTTAAAAAAATATTTAGTGGATAATACACTAAATATTTATAATAATACATGTCCTTACTTCTAGAGTGACTATGACAGAGAAGTTTAAGCTATCTCTTGTGTACTGGTAAATGAACAATTCTTTTGATTCCATTTATGATTTGAGTGAATGGGAAAAGCAATCAAAAGCCTGTTTTGGTTGCATTGGTAGCTTTGGAGTACTAAACATTATTTGAAAACTACAGTAGGGGAATAAAGGCATTGCCTCTTTTCCACTTGATGACACTATACACTTACTTAAATAAACATTAAACCTAAAGATATTTGGTGCCTGTGTGTGAGCTATAACACTAAAGAGTTTCTTTCACTTTGATATCTTAAGGGAATGGAAGTTTTAAAAGAAGTGGGGAGCTATTGAAAGTAAATTTTTATTCAAAGACACATCATTTCAGTTGGTCTCTTGGCAGGAAATGCTAATATCCATGTGATTCCTTCTCATTCCAATAATATTTCAGGAAACCTTTTCTGGGTACAGAATTTTCTCTGACAACAGAGATTTTTCCCATTTATTGGTAACAGCCACAAATAGATTAAGTCGATGTGTTTGGACTGAAAGAAAGGGAAAATTTCAGGTAAGGAAATGCTGAGAAGAACATACATATTTGATTATTGCCATGTATATTGACATGAACTCTGAGACAGCAAGAAGACTCTAAGAGACTCTTTCTCTTAGTTAAGATCTGGTGGGCTATGGTGGGTATATATCATTCAGAAACCCCAGCAGTACGATAAATCTTGTTAGGCCAATTGCATCAATGGTATCAGTTGTAGTATAACAAGTCTCTCAATTGCCTTTAATCCCTGTCACATAGCTTGTTCTGAACAACATAATGGCAACATGTACAATAGGTTTTTTAAAAACATTTGAGTGCCCTCTGCCAACATCATGGCACCATGTCAACTTTAACTTTCTCTTTGTCTCTTTTTTTAAACCAAATTACAAATGAGAAGGGAGATGTCACAACAGATACCACAGAAAGTCAAATAATCATCAGGGATTATTTTGAAAATCTAGAAGAAATGGATATACTGTTGGACTCCTATGACTTCTCAAGTTTGAACCAAGAAGAAACAGACACTTGAACAAAAAATTACTATTGAAATAAAAATGGCAATCAAAAGATCCCCAGAAGCCAGCAGTTAGAGCTTGGAAATTCTGGGTTTGAGCCCCTCAAATAAATAATAGTATTAAACTGGAGTGATAGCACAGAGGGTAGAGCATTTGCCTTGCATTCAGCTGACCCAGATTCTATTCCTCAGTACCTCTCGGAGAGTCCAGCAAGCTACCGAGAGTATCCCACCCGCATGGCAGAGCCTGGCAAGCTCCCGTGGTATGTTCAATATGCCAAAAACAGTAACAACAAGTCTCACAATGGAGGCGTTACTGGTGCCTGCTTGAGCAAATCAATGAACAATGGGATGACAATGCTACAGTGCTACAATAATAAACATTCTAATGTACACAAAAATTATTTTAAATTTTGTTTATAATTATGTCCCCAAAAGTTCATACCAGTGAGAATAGCCTATATCAAAAAATACACTGTCAACATATGGAAGTGATACTGCCATTCCCTTGAGGAAAGGGTTTTCTAATTTGTGGTTGCTGGGAATGTAAAATAGTTTAGCCTCCATGGAAACAGTCTGGGTATTTGTCAAGAGATTAAAATATAGCTAACATGATTCAGCAATTCATATTATTGGTATCTATCCCAAGAACAAAATAACACTAATTAAAACTGACATGCATAACACAATCATCATAGATTTAAAACAAGATTTAAAACTATCCAAGTACCCAACAATAGATTTTTAATGAATTAAAATGTATGGTGTGTATGTAACACTGTTGTTCCGTTGTTCATCGATTTGCTCAAACGGGCACCAGTAATGTCTCCATTGTGAGACTTGTTGTTGCTGTTTTTGACATATCGAATACCACGGGTAACTTGCCAGGCTCTGCCATGAGGGCGGGATACTCTCAGTAGCTTGCCAGGCTCTCCGAGATGGACAGAGGAATCGAACCTGGGTCGGCCACATGCAAGGCAAACGCCCTACTCTTGTGCTATCGCTCCAGTCCAGTGTGTATGTATGTGTGTGTATTATATGTAATATATGTCTAACATATATTACACATTCCTACATACAATGGTATATTTCTCAGCAGTAAAAATGATGAAATATTTTTTGTGTTATACTACAGAATGAATGGAGCCAAAGATTATGTTAAACAAGTCAGAAAGAGAAAGACAAACAGTGTATGTTCTGATTCAGAAACAAAGAAAAAAACCTGACCATATCTAATGAAAACAAACCCTCAAATCTGATGACAGAATTGAAGTTAACCCATGGGAGCCAAGAGTAGATCTTTAGGGTCCTGTTGGCTTTAGTCTAGTGACATTGTGACATGGTTACATTGTACCCCTAAAACTTGCAAACTTTTACACTATTGTATATCATTCTGACATTAACTTAAAAAAATAAGTGTAAGCTACTCCATGCCCTAGACTAGATGAAAGTTGATAAGAAAACATAATTAAATACCATGTCTGGCAGAGAACATTTTACTATATTTGATAATATGAAAATGAAAAATAAAATTTTCTACCAAGTGGTATTAATAGTTTACAAGAACAAGACCAGAGTTGTAGTACTGTGGGTAGGACATTTACCTTGAACATAGCTAACCTGGGTTTGATTCCTGGAATAGCTTATGGTTCCTCTGAGTACTTTCAGAGAGATCCCCGAGAACAGAGCCAGGAGTAAGCCCTGTGCACAGCTGTGACCTTCACAAAACAAAAATAAATAAATAAATTACAAAAATTTAATTTGCAATTTCTGTTGACCCTTTGTGACTATTGTGGATTCACACCTACCATCATGTCCTATGTTGGTGTTGACTTTCTGCATTTGGGGAGGGGGTACCTAGCTGTTAGTCCTGATGCTGTGCTCAGAGATCACTCCTTGAGTGCTCAGGGTACTGTACATGGTGCCAGGGATTAAAAGTGCATTGACCCGGAAGGTATTCAATTAGGTTCCTATTTAAAGTAACTAACTGCAGCCTGGAAAATGTTTCAGTGACCAAAGACAATGGCACAGATCTGCGTTCAAATCTGGATGCCAGCTGAACACAATAAGTGAACCCCGACCCTCTTCCATAGGACAGCTCACTTCAGACGGACCTAGAAGCCAGGGGAGAAACTTCATAACTCTCAATTTAATATCTGCTGCTTCTCACAAGCAAAGACCCTGGGCTCTCTCATAGTCTGGAATCCCCACCGAAGAAAAGAGACATATCTTTATCTTTCTCAGATTACCACTTATTAAAAACTTGTGATTTTTACCATATTTTGACACATCTTCCTTGGTTATTTATTGATTGTCTTCTATACTCGGTAGAATTAGCTTCAGAGGTGACAATTTGTATCTGCTTTTCTCCAACACCATTCTGAGTTTATAAAAGAAGTGACAGCCTTTGAAAACCATAATGTCCAAAAGTAGAGAGTATGGGGGAAATTGTCTGCCATGGAGGCAGGGGGAGGGGTGGGAAGGACGGGGAGATACTGGGGACATTGGTGGTGGAGAATGTGCACTGATGGAAGGGTGGGTGTTTTGTCATTGTATAACTGAAACTCAGACATGAAAGCTTGCAGCTGTATCTCACAGTGATTCAATTGAAAAGAAATAAAGAATCTCTGACACATCTCTGTCCCAATAATGATGACAAGGAAATGACGGCTGAGTCTTCAGAGTCATTATTTCTTAGTTCAATGCTAATATAAATCCTGAGGCAACATAACAACTCAGATTTCTGGAAGTATTGCTTTTTAATCTCATGGTCTGCAGCACTGAACATGCCCAGTAGACACTTAAAATTCAACTTCATAGTACAACACAACTTATGTGGGAACAGCATGGTGTATTCATAATTTTTTATAGTGGAAATTACACTGAGACACATCAAAAATATTTTGAGTGATTGAACTCTACAGCAAGACATAGAGGCCGTTGGCTACAGTCAAGTGCCAGCCCTGGATTCCCGATTCAGATTGTTAGAGGAGTTACAGCCTCTGTGTAAAAGATTTTGTGGAGATGGACATTAAATAAATAGATTCCAGAAGTCAACATTTAGCACTTTTTAAAATAAAACATCTAACAAATTAATAACATTATAAAAATTAACAAAATTAAAGAACAATATTAAATTTGTTTCAATTCAGTATAATTTGGAATATGACAAAAGTGCCTCTAAGTGTCTTCATTTCTATGTTCTTGCACTGTATCACTGTAGCACTGTCATCCCATTGTTCATCGATTTTCTCGAGCAGGCACCAGTAACGTCTCCATTGTGAGACTTGTTGTTACTGTTTCTGGCATATCAAATACTCAACGGGTAGCTTGCCAGGTGCTGCTGTGTGGGCGGGATACTCTCGGTAGCTTGACAGGCTCTCCGAGAAGGACGGAGGAATCGAAGCCAGCTCGACTGTGTGTGCTATTTATCACTCCATTCTATCGTCACATTCTGGATTTTAAGCAAATATACAAAATCCAAACTTTGATTTTCCTAGACATTCATATCTTCTCCTATAGTTTTTATTACTCAGGCTAAAATGAAGTTCATTACATTAAGAATAAAATGGAGAAACTCAAATAAGATGGGAGTACAGGCAGTTGGGATAGAGAAGGATCCGTCATGACAAAAACAGTTGGAAATGAACACTCTGGTTAAAAATTTTGTGTTGAAAACAGATAAAGGAACAAATATGACAACCTCTCAGTAGCTGTATTCAAACCAAAATGATCCAAATAGGGGAGAGAGAGACAGAGACAGAAACAGAGAGACAGAGAGACAGAGACAGACAGACAGACAGACAGACAGACAGACAGACAGACAGAGGCAACAGAGAGATAGAAAAGGAGAGTGACAGGCTGGGAGGGGGGTGGCAGGAAGGAAACTACAAACCTTGGTGATGGGAAACGTACACTGTGGGGGGTGGGTGTTGGCACAAGACAATGAATGACTGAAAGACGACCATGATCGGCTTTATAACTCTGTATCTCACAATAACTCTATAAATAAATAAATATGTGAATGAATAAAAATACAGATAAAAATATCTGCCTAACTTAGGGAAAAATATGAAGGTGCATTGAGGACGTGTAACTTGAAATTAGAAAAATTTCTAGCTCATAATCTGCAGAGGGTACTGCAAACCCCAAGTGCCAAATCTGTTTACAAGTGACTTCAAATAAAGAGAAAATCAAAAAATCTCCAATTGGCTGACCGAGTAAAAGAAAGCAAACAAAGCAAATAGAAGACAAACCTTCCATTCCTAGCCCATAAAATGTTCTCACTCTGTGATCTCCTATAGAGTTGGATTTCTAATCTTTTAGGAGAAAGTTCTTATAGCAAACTTGACTTTCTACCTTTTAAATTAGGATACAGGAATAGGTATTTAAAGGGTTATACCTATTAACTGATTCAAAATTGTGTAAAAAGCCGTCAGGTCTAATATGTTTATCTATAAATGAATAATTTTAGTCCCCATGAAATCCTTTAAAGAAGCATCTTAACTGAGCACATTTTGTCTTTGGATAGCTCTGCACTTTCCCGGTCTTCTACCATGATGCTCTCCGAGTCAATACGGAACTCTGATGCAGTGCAGATGAGTCTAAATTTAACACCGACTCCTTTTTTTTCTTTCTTTCTTCCTCATCCACTCCTGTCCTCCTTCCTTCCTTCCTTCCTTCCTTCCTTCCTTCCTTCCTTCCTTCCTTCCTTCCTTCCTTCCTTCCTTCCTTCCTTCCTTCCTTCCTCCCTTCCTCCCTCCCTCCCTCCCTTTCTCCTTCCCTCCCTCCCTCCCTCCCTCCCTCCCTCCCTCCCTCCCACCCTTCCTTCCTTCCTTCCTTCCTTCCTTCCTTCCTTCCTTCCTTCCTTCCTTCCTTCCTTCCTTCCTTCCTTCCTTCCTTCCTTCCTTCCTCCCTTTCTCCCTCCCTCCCTCCCTTTCTCCCTCCCTCCCTCCCTTTCTCCTTCCCTCCCTCCTTCCCTCCCTCCCTCCCACCCTTCCTTCCTTCCTTCCTTCCTTCCTTCCTTCCTTCCTTCCTTCCTTCCTTCCTTCCTTCCTTCCTTCCTTCCTTCCTTCCTTCCTTCCTTCCTTCCTTCCTCCCTTCCTTCCTTCCTTCCTTCCTCCCTTCTTTTCTTCCTTCCTTTCTTCCCTCCCTCCTGGAAAAGGGGTGCATACCTAGCAACATTCTGCTAACTCCTGATAATGTACTCAGGGACAACTTCTGGTGATGCTCAGGGGACCATATGGAATACTGGAATCAAACCCAGGTCAGCAGCATGTAAGGAAATGCCCTCCTAATATACTATTGTTCTGCCACACCTCCCAAAACCAAGTATTTAAAAATATTGAAAACTGAGCAATAATATATATATAACTCACTAGAAAAGAAAAAAACAAATATTGAATTCTTAAAGTATTTGCTTAATTTGTAACTGTACATAATAAAGTACACTGTCTCTATGTAATGGCATAACAGAGGATTGTTTTCATATGTGAGGTTTTATTATATATAAAAAGCAAATTAAAACATTTAATATGTATATAAATCCTAGATTGAGTATATTATAATCTTCAGTATATTATAATCTGTAAAGAGGACCGATACAAAGCTTAGGGATGTTAAAACTTGTAGTCTTATTCAGAATCAGCTCTAGAATCTGAATTCCAAGTTGTTCTATATCACTGTTTACATTTTGTAAAAATATGATAATATTTAATGATAATTTTTAGAAATTAGAGGTGCAATTGACAATTCCAAATTGTGCCATAGGCAAAAAATTCAAAACCAAATATAATTTCATTATTTTTCACAACAGAAAAATTATAAAGGCAAATTAGCATAAAGCTATTCAGTCCAAATAATAAAAACAATTCAAATTTAAGACACTGGATACATTTTAAATGATAATATTCAGTATTGGCAAGGGTGCAGTGAAAAGATAATCTCTTTTGATACTAGAGGCTATAAAAAAGACTATATCTTGAAAGAATAAAATGGCAATGTATATTGAGAATATTTTAAATGATAATAACTTTTGACTGAGGAAGTCAACTGCTGGGAATTTTTCCTTAGGATAAGAATAGTGTCGTACAGAAAGGATGTTCACTACATTAATTTGTTTTAAATATTGAAAAAAATTTGAAGCAAATGAATAAAAACATTATCATTAAAATTCTATGCAAATAAATTGTATTTCGCTTCAATGTCATGTTTGCATGGAATTTTAAAGACTTAAGGAATTAAAAAGATATTAGTAATAGACTATTAAGTCATACAAAGGCATCTCGATTTTGTCTCGATCTTACTTGCTCTGTCTGATTTGGGGTCAAAAAGTTTGCTTAGAATCCTTTGTGTCTGTTGTATTTGACTCTCGTATATGAACTGAAAACTCCCTTGTAGCTAAATAGAAAAGGGATGAAGTATTGACGAGCTAGGACACCAAGAGGATTGCTCCATGTGGCGGGCCCGTGCTGTGCCTGCTCAGGGTCCAAGTTTAACCTCTGGCACTTTGGCCCTTCTAGCTTGCCAGAGGTAGACCTGGAGACCCCCAAACTCTGCCAAGATTGTTCTGGTTGTTTCCAAAACCACCTGCGCTGAGCATTGAACTGTTTGTATGGTAGGAAAAGTGTCACAGGGGCTGAGTGGTCTCCTGACCCTCGAGTATTATTATTCTGCCTAGGGCATCTGAGTATTCCTCATGCTTAAACAAAATCCACTGAACTAAGCATAAATGTGTAGGATAACATTGGTTTGTCCTTCTGTCTTGCCGCAGGGACCTTAAGTTTATTGGGTTACTCCCATCATAGTGCTCCCATTCCTCTGTGTTTATTTGTAGCTTCTTTCTTTGTGCTCTGTTGACTTATAAATACTGTTCTTCTCTGCTCCTTATGTCCACTGCATAGTTAATTCAGAGCAATGTTTTTTTTGCATGGACATCGGAAGAGAGTTAATGCTATACTTTCATAACTTGGGACTTAATTGACTCTAGATAATATTTATCTCCTGGACATCTGTTCTCTCAACCTAAACCTCAGTTGCCCTAACTTCCAAGTACCCCCAAAGCAGTGTCCCAACGAGGGACTGGATGAATTAAGGGCAAGCAGTGAGCTATGTGCTACCATGGCATCGAAATGGGCCTGGTCAAAGTGCCGTAATGTTTAACTATGTTAAGAGATTGGTCATGGACAAATGCTGTCATGATCCAAAAATCAATAACTAGATTCGGACCTTGCTAGGGTTAGGAACACTTAATCCGGCCTGAGCACTGTAGTCTGAGTCTATGGCAAGATGTTACCAGGAGATCCATGCTACAAGCCTCAATGTATCTCTTACTGTGTCCATGCAAAAATAACTAATATTAAGAAGTAGAATTAGGATGTTAATTCACTGTATCACTGTTATCCCATTGCTCATCGATTTTTTCGAGCGGGCACCAGTAACATCTCCATTGTGAGGCTTGTTGTTACTGTTTTGGCCATATCGAATATGCCACGGGTAGCTTGCTGGGCTCTCCAAGAGGGACGGAGGACTCGAACCCGGGTTGGGCTCGTGCAAAGCAAACGCCCTACCCACTGTACCCACTGCACTATTGCTCCAGTCCAAGATGTTAATCAAGATGTTAATTAAGCCATCTGACTAAGGAGAAGAGGAGCACCCCTAGGTGGTGTTTCTGCCTTTGAGCCTGAAGGGCAGTCCGGAAGGGCTTTCTTACATTAATTTTGCTACCTGACTGGTTATAGCATCTGCCCAGAGTGCCGGGAGTTAGAGAGACAGAGGGTTGGGGAGAGATGAGAGGGAGAGCAGGGCAGTAAGATGGAGCATGGAGAGACCAGCCGGGGGACAGAGGGAGGAGGATGTAGAAGAATGCAGGAGCAGGCAGGTGGAGAGAGAGCCCAGGCTGGGAGATGGAGCACAGAGAGATGAGCAGGAGAGACAGGAGGAGACAGGAATGAGGGGCAGTGTGAGACCAGAGTGGGGGGCTCAGAGAGACTGGAACAGGCACGTGGGGAGAATGGAATAAACGGCAATGAAATGAGGCTTGACCCTCATTTCCTCCTCCGTCTGCCCCATGGCACGGGCCATGCCGGCTGGGTGAGCAGCCGGAGATCACCCAACACAGGTGGCAAGGGAGAGAGCCATCGGGGCCTTCCCTGGCCATCCCGGAGATTAAATATAAATGGATATGCCTTTGCTATCCAGTAGGGACGAAATCAACTCCATTTTGGTTCCTTCTTGTATAGACCCAAATTCCTTTAAAGTTGTAATGGTGATAGGAATGGTCAACAAATATTATTCAGATGTGCTATCGCTAGTAGCTCTAGCCAGATTGATATAAACTGCATTCCAGGGCTTGGTGAAGTTTAAATAATATGTGTATGTGAGAAAATATAATGTACTATGTTTAGTAGAAACTAGATGGCTAAAAAGAAAACGAGCCACTCCAAATTATGTTTTCTTTTTGAAAAGTTGTTGGTTTTTCAGACAGATTTCATTTCGTTTTTTTTTTTTGCACAAAGCACGAAATACTTGAAAGCACATTACTTGAATTTTAATATCTTCTTCTCTGCCCCTGACAACCCCCTATCATCCACTTCCTTCCAAAAACTGATTTTATTGTGGCATAAATGTAAATGAGCAGTTGTAAAGTATATCCTAGATTCCTGGCAATATGCAAGGCTTGGCTGTTTTAGTATTTTAAGGCGAGCATTTCTCATCATAAATTTTTTTAAACATAATAAGACTGTGATTCCTAGCTTAACTGGTGAGCCAGGAAATTGAATCAGTGTTGTGGACATCATTGTGTAGTAACTTGCGTCTAAGGTACATGCAGTAAATAGCTTAAATGGCTAATTGAGATATTGTTGTAGGACGGGAGATTGTCCCTGGCTGAGAATCACTGCAGACATTTGTAGCTAAATATAAAAAGGATATAAGTAAGCTGAAATTTCATAAGGCTAAAATAAGTTTATAAGGAGAAATAGCTCTGGAGTCAGCTGATGCACATTATTCAAACAATTTCTATATTCTAACTCTGAGAAAATATTATGACTTAAAAATTGGATTAGAAGCCAAAAAATCCTGAAAAGTCAAAATTTTTTGCCTCTTATTCCTGGTAAAAGACAATCCAGTAAAATTAATTCCAAACTACATTTTTATAGACTATATTTTTGTAGGTTTGCCTTGCACACAGCTGACCCAGGTTCAATTCTTCTGTCCCTCTTGGAGAGCCCGGCAAGCTACCGAGAGTATCCCTCCCACAGGGCAGAGCCTGGCAAGCTCCCTGTGGCTATTCGATATGCCAAAAACAGTAACAACAAGCCTCACAATAGAGACATTACTGGTACCTGCTCGAGCAAATTGATGAGCAATGGGATTTTTATAGACCAAGCTACATTTCAAATAATTCATGACAATCACCACACATGTGCATACACCCCTTTAATAATACGCTATTTAGACATAGAATTCTCTAAACTAGAGTGATCAACACAAAAAGCATGTTGTTGTTACTGTTTTTGGCATATTAAATACATCATGGGTAGCTTGCCAGGCTCTGCTGTGTGGGGATAGATAAATGAATAAATAAATAAATAATGTGCTATTCGTGTTCCTGAAGTGAGCAGATGCCATTGGGCTACACTAGTACAAGGCAGGGACAAAAGAAGATGTTACTGGTGCCCACTGGTGGAAATCGATGAAAGATGGGATAACAGTGATACAAAGTGATTAAAGCCAATTGTAAACATAATATTGGAGTCCAGAGCTTCCTTTCTAGTAACTTGCAGGAGGCAGAGCTGGGAAGAACTCTAAGAACACCCAATATAGCCATCAGGCTCCCTTGAAAGCAATACAAACGGTTGGAATTTAATTTAGTTTCATTTGATAAGACCAAATGTGGTTCCTCTGACATGGGAGACCCATTCCAGGGTTTTCATCATGAGTCTTCTGAAATGATTATCCCCAAAGTAGACTTACATATTTGTTTAAATTAGTACGCAGTCAAGGGTAGAAGACAAATAGAACTGAATAAAGGGGATGTTGAAGCAATCAAAAGTCAAATGCTTAACTTCCAGATTAGCAGGAACATTTGTAAGAGCGCTATTAAAATCCCTAAGGAAAATTATGGATTCCATATGGTGCAGTAATCTTTGAAAATTTGAGGTCTCACAGAACGTTCTGAGAAAAGTGTATTAATTCATTTTATAGTATATTTAATATACTAAGTTACATGTATTTAATACTTGCCATGCTTAATTTTGTATGAAAATATGGTATTTTATCTTAAAATGTATATAGTTCATACATTTATATATTATAAAATTTTATTAATGTTCTCAATCAAAATAAACATTAAATTCCATTATAAGATTAATATAAAATGTATATAATTAAATATGAATAAAATATAATCAAAACTTAAAATGAAAGAATTGTGAATGAGTTCTGTCCTATTTACATATATTTAATCTATTTTAATATGTTACTTCTATGATATATTTATAATAGGTTTAGGCTGACACTAGTGACATAGAAGAAATGAGATTTGGCAAATTACTACTAAGTAGTTACACTATTAAACCATTATGTACAGATGCATTATAAGCATCTATGCTTGAGTATTTTTATTTGATTATCTTTGTTTTCCTGAGACACCCAGAAGTGCCAGGAGAATCCTCCTGGCCAATACTCAGGGATAAGATGGTACCAGTGGTGGAACCCTGACCTTTGGTGTGAGTATGGACTCCACCCTCTGATCTTTCCTTCTGATCCATATACCTTCTTTGCACAGGGAGTCTCTTGCCCGCACGCCTGGCTGTCTTCTCCGGGGCCCCTCGGAGGGGTTGGGCTCCAGCTTCCCTCCCCACCCCAAGCAGAGCTCCTGGCAGCCGAAGACCACTAGAACCTAACCACAGCCATGCTCAAGGCCCCTCTCCACACATTCGGACAAGCCTCACCAATGGAGGTACCGGGAGAGGAACCCAGGTGTGTGTAATCCCATCAACGGCCAATATCCAGAGACTTAAAAGCAAGCTCCCAGAATCACGCAGCCACGCAGCCACTTTGCGAACACGCGATATCTTATAATCTACTTTTCCCTCTGGGAGAAACTAGCAAGCTACTGAGAGCTTCCTGCCCACATGGGACAGCCTGGCAAGCTTCCCATGGTGTATCCACATGCCAAAGCCAGTAACCAGCTGAATCTCATTCCCCTGACCCTAAAAGAGCCTCCAGTGCAGCATCATTGGGAAGGCCGAGAAGAGAGAGGCTTCTAAAATCTCAGGGATAGAACGAATGGAGAGGTTACTGAGACCACTTGAGCAACTCGACGATCAACGAGATTTTGTGACACCTTATTTTTTACTCAAAAATACATATAAAAATAAATCAGAGTTATATCACAGTCTTCATGAATATCTTAGAACATTAATTTGCATATTGATGCATAGTGAGAAAAGTCTGTCTCTAATGTCCTTTTATATTGACTAAAACATATCATGCCTTTAATATGTTTGCAATAAATTGCTACTATTTTATATGATATTTCATTGATACTCCACACATTGTCACACATTTAATATTTTCACTACCATAATAAAAATTCAACAAACACCATTGTATGTTTGCCATAAAATTTTTGAAAAATATTACAATTCTATTCTTTTCAATCAGTCTGTATGATTTCGAGTGCTTTGTGTTTGTAAATTTATTTTTATTTTACTTAGTTTTAGGGCCACACCCAGCAGTGCTCATGACTTACTCATGGCTGTTCTCAGGCATGGCTCCTCAGGGGTGCCTGGAATCAAATCTGGGCCAGCTGTGTGCAAGGCAAGTATCCTACCCTTTGTACAGTCTTCCCAGTCTGGAGTTTCTAAATTTTAATTGGGGAAGTGGTCTTTAAAAAAGTCATAGTATTCCCACCATTCAGGAAAAAAATTCCTTTCTACCACACACTTCTTAATGTTAGATAACATATCTTTCAAACTTATTTTCACCTTGACATCATTTTCCTCGGGAGCGCGCTATTTGGTGATTCTCTGAACATTTAATTTCCATGTGCTTATTAAGCAAGTTATCACCAAGTGTGTTACCCAGAGAAGTGGACATCCCACAAGGTCAGGACAGGCAGATTGGCTTCTCACAGCTGACCTCTGGAGCAGCCGTGAGCACCTGAGGAGGGTCTTAGAGAGTGAGGTGAGACGTTGTGTCAATGACAGATGAGGAATCCTGTCAGACCAGGAGGTCCCCAAGAGAGGAGACGCACAGTCCAGGGACCACAAGGACCCCACCTAAGGTCAAACATGTACTTGTGTCGAGATGCTTTTAAGGTCTACCTTGGTGTGACAGTTCTTAATATTTCTTGTAAATGCCTAAGTAAGCTATAAACTGATCTAATTAATAGTATGTTGTATCCTAGAGCTAAGCATAGGAGATTCACTGCATCTTATTCATGGAAAATTATGTCACATAAACAGGGCCAGGCATGGTTTCATACCCTTATTAGTTTTTTCCTGCTTGAATTAAAGGCATACAAGAATATTTATACCATGTGTAGAAGCAACAATGTTCACATTATCATAAATGAATGAAATGATTCAACTGGACACTTGGTTTTCACATACTAAAAAGGATACTAAAATTAACAAGCATGCCTAAGAATTAAATGTATTAGGATATCAAGATTTTCTCCTGTAAATGATTTCCAGATGTGCCATATTGTATATCAACTTCCATGTACTTCCATGTGAAGTGAAAGAACTTATTTTTCAATGTATGCATACATATGCATACCCTACTGTCAGTAATTGCCTTTAGAATTCCCTGGCATAGATAAGGAGAACTAATAATACCTTTATACAGAGAATTCAGTATAAAACAACTCAGTAATCTGCACATAATTTTGGAAAACATGTATAATAATAGTGAAAATAAAAGCATAGACACCATCATTATTCATGCACAGACAAATTCTTGCATTGAATTACTGGCACTCATATTTCATTACGGGGCATCATATTAGAAATGCAAATTGATCAAGATGCATTTCAGCTGTTTGACAGCAGAATTCCCTGGGTATTTCTCTCCCTTGAGACAACAAAAGGTGAAACTCATTTGCATTCAAAAATAACATTACCTCTGAGATTTCATATTGCTTTTAACTCTCTCCAGTTCTTGGGTGGTTAGCCATGAAATTATTCCTGCTTTATAACTATTTAATTTCAGATCATAATGAAAAGTGATTATCAAGTGACCAAAGGCTGATACAGTAAGTAGCTTTCAGAACTTACTGTTTAATAGATTTTTTATTAAATTAGTGAAAAAATTTGCCACGAAATTTTCTCCTCAAGACTGGGTGACAATAATCTTTACTCAGTACATTTCAATTTTGGTTGTCTCTTGGATTGGCAATACAGAAAGTTGTGATTAGCATTCAGTGTGGTGAAAGCAAGAAATTATTTGTGTCTCTATAGATTTACTTATTAAAACAACAATATGAAGATAAAGTGTGAGCCATTTTGTAAATTAAAACTATGCATCCCCATCCCTTACTTAGGCTAGTTAATAAAATAAATACACTCATTATAACACAGTTAAACATAATTCTTGGAAATATAACCCAGAACAAACAGCTCTGCAAAAGTCACTGTACCTTGTGATTACAAACACAAAACCGTTTATATAGACTGTATTGATGAATATCATGAACTTTTCTTTCCAGTTCTTTTCTATTCTCCATTACTTATATTAATGAAACCTCTCAAAATCCAACTTTGCTGTACACAACAAATTTATACAATCACCATCTTACTTCTCAACAGACATTTATGCATTTCTCTAGCGTGTGCCAAACCAGCTTTCTTCCATTTGATGTACTGAGTCTATTACAATGTACTCTTCTTTCTTAACTTGAAAAAAAGATCTACTTGAAATTTTTCTTTTAAAAGAAGAGTTGTGACCCTTTTCAACTACGGAATAAAATTTTCCCATGGACTATCTTTCTAAAAAGCACCGAAGTTACTCTGATGCCCAGAAAGGCTGAAAAACATCACGCTAATTTGTATGTTACTACACAAGTACAGAATCACCATGTCTCATATGATAAGCATAGTGATCATGAGAAATCCATTGACTATGTAAAATGCATACACACATCTCTGCACATGTAGATGAAGAAACCTGAATACAGGAGTGCCTACTTGTGAATTGCATTTCTGAACTTCAGTGCACTCAGAAGCACTGGTACAGGATTATAAAACAACAGACATTTTGCTTTACTCAAGAAGTTAGATATTTCCAAGAGGAATGTTGAATTGTTCTCTGAATCGTGACTCAAATCCATCTAGCTTCAAATCCAAAGTGCAGACTATGAAGTCTCCTACTGGAGAGACTTCGATTCATAATCTCAAAGGGGTATAATACTATCAAAGGTTTCATATTTATGGATTTCCTGACACCCAAATGTGGTAATAATCCTTTCAGAAAAATAATATTTAGCAATAATATTGACAGAGCCTGGCAAGCTACCCATGGCATATTCGATATGCCAAAAACAGTAACAACAAGTTTCACAATGGAGACATTACTGGTGCCTGCTCGAGCAAAATTGATGAACAACACAACGGGACGACAGTGCTACAGTGCTACAGTGCAGTAATAAGATATATATTGTTAAATCTAAAACAATTTAATAATAGAGTCATTTAAAATATAGTATTCTAGCTAACATGTTTACAAGAATGTTAATGTTCATAGTCTTCATGTAGAGTTTATATATATTTATTATATATAGATATAGATATAGATATAGATATATAATCACCACCAGCAAAGTTCCCAAGATCCTCCTCTAATGGCTTAGGGTCTTAGGTTCCCTCCAGTCCATTGCGTTGTTTCTTTATTCCACCCCACACGTGCTTGGATATCTGCACTGCACTGTAGCACTGTTGTCCCGTTGTTCATAGATTTGCTCAAGCGGGCACCAGTAACATCTCCATTGTGAGACTTGTTGTTACTGTTTTTGGCATATCGAATATGCCACGGGGAGCTTGCCCACCTCTGCCGTGCAGGTGGGATACTCTCCGTAGCTTGCAGTGCTCTCTGAGAGGGACAAAGGAATCGAACCCGGGATGGCTGCGTGCAAGGCAAACGCCCTACCTGCTGTGTTATTGTGCTATAGCTCCACAAGCTATTCTGTGGAGCCTTAGCTTGGATATCTAAGGTTTATAATTCTGGGAAAAAGGTATGCCCCATTCATAATTGCCTTGTCCCTTGCATTGTTTCTCTGCTACAGAAGAACAAGGTCATCTGATATTTTTCCTTTTCTCTCTGACTTATTTTACCTAACATAATACCCACTGGTTCCATCCAAGTGGCAGCGAAATGCAGATGTAATCTTTCCTCAGACTTGCATAATATTTTATTGTTTATTATTATATAGCTTCTTTATCAGAGAGACTGGGAACATTTAGGGTTGAGGAAACATGGGTAGGAATAACTATTATTTTATTTTAACTTGAGACAGTGATAAAGAGATTGTGCTTAAATAATATTCAAAATTTCTGAATCTGCAACTTACTTAGAAAGACAAAAGATAGACAGAAGATAAAAACTGACCTTAAGTACAGAGAAATCAGACCAAACAATCCGGTTCCATCATCTATAGAACAGGTCAGCAGAGAGGGAAGGGAAAAAGCACAATGTAGAAAAATTGTTTCCTAAGCTACACTCCCTTCAGTCTGCTCCAAGATAATTTTATTACCCAGCAATCTAGAATAATATCAGGTAGAAGCATCTTAAATATTTTCATTTCATTTAATGTAAAATTATTTGTTTGTTTTTCTCAGAAATCATTTCTTAAAGTATTTCTCTTGAAGTCTGCTGCTACTGAAAATTATGGTGGTCAGTATCTTAGGAAGATTAAAACAATGGAATGGGCATTTATGTGAATATAAATAATACACTATGTGCAGTTTTACAAGCCAGGCTTAAATTACAAGGGTCATCAATCGTTGTGTTTCAAAGCCTAAAATGATAACCAGCTGGAATTAGGAAAAAATATTCCCCTGTGGTGTAATATTGAGCTATTGGACAGGTGCTTTATGAAAGGCAATTTTTTTTCTGGTCTCCACTGAAGCATCTAGTCTAGGTCTTTATAAAATGCCAGTCTAATGGGTCATTGATCTTTTCAGCTAATGCAATTTGTTGGATTCTCGCTTTTCCAGAAGTAATCAATAAGAATCTTAAGCTCACATTGAAAAACAAAACCATACTACGGATTTACTAGAGGACCTATTTAGAAAAAAGATAGGCTATATTAGAAAAAGAAATGATACTTTAGTCACAAAAAAAGCAATAAAAGAATGATCATGTTATGTATAAAAGTGCACTGTAGCGATAATACTAGAAACACTTAAACTTTTATGTGGACATTCAGAGGGGAAATAAATGCACCTGCAATGTGGATTCAGAAGTGTGCCTAAGTCAAAAGGCCAGCAGGTAAGGGATAACTTGCAGCTTCTCGAAATGAAAACAGAATATGAGCTTAAAGTTTATTTTTTAAATGTCTTTCTGAGCCCTGTCTCTTTGCCTATATCCATTTGATCATAGTTAGGTAGACTTTAGAGCTTTTGTACTTTAGCCACACACACACACATACACACATGCACAGACACGCACACACACATATACGTACAGAAGCATGCACACATACACACAGTGCATATAAGTTTTTCATGTACAATCAAATGTAGATAATACATTTCATTGGCTACATGTTTGTATCTATTGTACTTTAGTTTTCTGCTATCTGAGATATCTAAAAATCTTTCTTTATAAAGCATATAATGTCATATCATGGGCTGGAGTGATTGCACAGTGGGTAGGGCATTTGTCTTGCATGCTGCTGACCCGGGTTCAATTCCTCCACCCCCCTCAGAGAGCCCGGCAAGCTACCGAGAGTATCCCGTCCGCACGGCAGAGCCTGGCAAGCTACCCATGGCGTATTCGATATGCCAAAAACAGTAATGACAAGTCTCACAATGGAGACGTTACTGGTGTCTGCTAGAGCAAATGGATGAGCAATGGTATGACAGTGACAGTGACAGTGACAGATGATGGTCAGGGTACCAGCACTCTGCTCAGTCTTCCTGAGATGCCAACAGTGACAGACTTCACTGAAGAAAGAACAGCCCCAAACTCCAGAATCCAGGACAATCCAGACCAGAGCAAGCATGCCAGGCCGTGCTCTTGGCACTGTAGGAGCCTATGGTCCTCTTTACTAGGTAACACAAGAACAATGGCGGACAGGATGACAGTCCCATCTGAGAATACCCCTTGCCCCCCCCCCGGGAAAGGCACAAGGACTCTCATTAGTCAATTGTGCTCCTGACATCATTGTTTATAATATTTAAACCTCTGGAGTTAGAAATCAACTCAGCAACCTCTTTTTAAAAAATTTTTTTTGGTTCTTTGGGTCACACCTGGTGATGCTCAGGGGTTACTCCAGGCTCTGCACTTAGGAATTGCTCCTGTCGGTGCTCGGGGGATCATATGCGATGCTGGGAATCGAACCCAGGTCAACTCCATGCAAAGCAAACGTTCAACCTGCTGTGCTATTACTCCAGCCTCAGCAGCCTCTTTTTCAACTTTCCTTCCTAGTGCTGCTTCTCAAACCTACAAATTTACTAGAGGACTTATTTTTTTAAAAGATAGGCTATATTTGGGGCTGGAGAGATAGCACAGCGGGTAGGGCATTTGCCTTGCACACGGCCGACCCGGGTTCAAATCCCAGCATCCCATATGGTCCCCTGAGCACAGCCAGGGGTAATTCCTGAGTGCAGAGCCAGGAGTAACCCCTGTGCATCGCCAGGTGTGACCCAAAAAGCAAAATAAAATAAAATAAAATAAAATAAAAATAAAGGTCGTGGGTTTCTCTTTGAAGTTCTGGAAGCCTCCCCTTAAAAAAAAAAAAGATAGGCTATATTAGAAAAGGAAATGATGCCCTAGTCAGAAAAAAAAAAAGCAATAAAAGAATGATCATGTTATGTACAAAAATGCACTGTTAGTCAACTGTGTTCCTGACATTTATAATATTTAAATCTCTGTTGTTGGAAATAAACTCAGCAACTTCCTTTTCAATCTCTCCTTCCACGAGCTGCTCCTCACGCCTGCCTGACCCCAGTTTCTACAGCTGGACCAGGGCAGTGCCTGTGCTCGACTGACAGGGACAATGACCAGGTCTAGACTTGCTCCGTGGTGCTCCATCCAGCCCACTCATGACAGACACATGGGTGACCGGCAAGGAAAATGAAACATGCATTTCCCAGAGCACCCTTAGACACAGAATACAATGAAAGCAATTCCCGCATTTCGGTAGATTTCTCTACTTGGTGCATTTCCCCATTCTACCCGGCCATGCTTCTGGGACTGTGTGGTTTGTGCCAGAAACAAGGAAAGAGAATTTTAAAGAAGGCTCAGAGGGCAGCTGTTGTTTAGACAACGACCTTATCTTAGCTGGAGCTAATTTATGTCCTGCAATTGAGAGGGGGAAAAGGCTTATGTGCAGAATAGGGAATTAGCATCATGTAAAATCCTCTTGTTCCAAATCTTTACATGATAATTTGTCTCATTTGCTTATATTTCGATAACTGCAACTCATTGATAGAATGTAAAGTACAAATTGTCGGAATCTTATAAAGGTGACACCAATCATCTTGTTTAGAATCATACACTGACACATATACTTCCTACCTGATGTTGATACTGTGAAAGTTATAATAATTGTGCCATATTTCCTCAGTGTTGATATGTGGCTGAGATTATGCAATAGATATTCTGCCATTAACAATAGTATATTACAAGTATCTAAGTAATATGATGTTGAGTGAATAGGGATCTTATGAATGTTTAAATATGATGACGATCAGTGAGCATGAACCTAGAAGTAAATGATATGATCTTTTATCTGAAGTTCGACTATCCATTTGTGTAATTACTGATAGACCATTTCTCACTGGATGGTTGTATTGCTTTCAGATGAAATGCTCCACCCCCAATAAACATCATTTTTTCTCTCAGACAAACTTTTCTTGCTGTTAATATTGTACCTTTGTCTGTCACTTGACCTAAGGCTGTGATATCTCTGACCCATAATTCCTCCATTTTGCTTTGTATTCTATTTGTACCCCTAGTTTCATGACCCATGAACCTGCTGTGCATTCATATTGTATTTTTCTAACTTACACTAATATCCCATATTGTCACAAAATATTATTCCTAAATTATGACCTCTGTTCTAACTGAGCATGGAGAAAAGGAAGGCATTAACAAGAATAGACAAGATTCAGGTAAAAAAAATAACTGAGTAGTATGTATACCTAGAACATTTAGACCTCAAAATAGTCAAATAATTACTATTTAATCCTGAGATTCATAGACTTGATCATAGTAGTATAACTTTAATAAAAACTGTAATGGTCTGTATCGGTGAGTAGAATTGAATTTCATCACTGCCTAAGAGATATGATCACATAAGTGCATGTGTGTTCTTGAAATTATAATGTTTTATATCTTTGAAACCTACTGAGGCATCTATATATGTGTGTGTTGCCAGAAACTGATCCTCATGCCTCACTCATGTGATTTGTGCAAATTACCCCTGAACTACATCCCCAGCCTATGAGGCACTTTATAATTATATATGCATGCATATGCACACATCTATATACATATATATTAAATATTATACTCCTGACAATTTTACCTATGAATAAAAATAAGTTATGACAAGATTTTATTTAAAATATTAAACAGTCTGAGTCTGGAGAGACAGTACAGTGGTAAGGCTCTTGCCTTGCATCCAGTTGAGCTGTGTTAAATTCTTGGCACCACATATAGTTTTCTGAGCACTGCCAGGAGTGATCACTGAGCACAGAGCCAGGAGAAAGCCCCCAAGCACAGTCAGTTATGGCTCCCAACCCCAAATAAAGCAAAACATAAAATATTGAAAAATATAAAACTATCATTGATAAGTATTAAGTTGGATAATTTTTATTATTTTATAAATATGTATTATAATGAAAGCCATTATAAATTTCTCTGTAAGACAGACATATGATAGAGACAGTGCAGAAACTACATTATAAGCCATATTAAGATATCGGGGTCCATAGCTGACCTACTTCAAACCTGATACTCCTCATGGTCCCTTGATACTCTCCAGGAGTGATTCCTGAGTGTATAGTCATGAGTAAACCCTGAGTACCACCACCAGGTATAGCCCCCAAAATTAAAATAAATAAATAAATAAATTGGGGAAGGAAAACAAAAGCCCTTTTTGATGATGTGTATTTGCTAAGAAGTTTGGGTATAAAAAAGGGCAGGTATTCAATGAGGAAAAAAAGAAATTTCTGACTAAATACCTCTTCGATTGGAGACTACTGTGTAAAATGGGGCAGGGTGGGGTGGAGGTGAAATAGTGGTAAGATGGAAAAATTCAAGGAATAAAACTGAAGAAGAGTGGAAACAGTTATTTCTGCACAGTTAATTTTAGTGCACACAAATACTAAAACTAAAGCTATTCAAACACTGTATTATAAAAATATTTTCTTATAATTGAATGTCATGAGGGTGAAACGAATTTTAGACACCACATTTAGAAAGAAACATTTCCCTAAAGTTATCTTTTACTCAGTTAACTATAGGTTAACCCTAGCATGATACCACCTGAATTAGAGAGAGGTACATTAATGAATAAGAAACAACTATTCATAATTTACTCAGCATAAAATAGGTTAAATAAAAGTGTTCTGCAATAGCACTTTATATAATAATTTATGAAACAATTAATGAAATAAAACCGATGGGACATTTTATGTACTGCTACATTTTACACATTCTCAGGCAGTGGGAAGATATTCATACATGGAAATCATCAACATTTTATAATGAAAATTATTGCTAAAGTTACTCATATTACTACAGGAATATAGTCAAAATAAATTACCTTTAATTGACCATTGCATCATCATCACTAGAATTATTTAGCATCATAAAATATTTCATTGTGAAATGGTCCTGTAGTTAATAAAGGGAGTAGTGTCATGATACAAACACATTTTTTAAATTGCCTATAAACTATCTTAACTCAGCATTTAAAATAGGTTGATGTTGCTTTTTCAGTAGCATTTGCAATTTTCTGGGTGACAATTGCAAAAACATTGTATTACATGGGGGATTATTGAACTGAAAAACTGGGTTTATTTTCCCCTTTGTTCTGCATCAACATGACTATATAAATTTGAAAGGCTTTGCCTCAAAAATAGCGCTGCTTTCTTTTATCTGAAGGGAACCACCGGATCCTATAAAACATATAAAATACTTTTAAATAGTATTCTAGCAGTTTAATCCATTCTGTTTAAAACCTGACAGTATTGCTAAAAATATACTTAGATTTTCTAACATATGGTCACATATACTAAAACATGTTTTTTGCTCTTCATGTACCCAACCTTACGTAACGTTTGTATGGATCCCTAAACCACAGCATCATGTTCAAACGATGGCAAAATTTTTCCTAAGATAGATTAAAGATGTTTATATTGAACCAAACATAAAATACATGGAAGAAAATGTATTCAAAAGATTCCATAGAATTGGATTATATGATATATTTAGTTTCAACTGCAACTGCACTAGAAGAAAAACTAAATATAACCAAATAGATTATAGCAAATTAAAAAGCTTCTACACAATAAAAGTTAATATCACTAAGTTAAAAAAGCAATATTGCATTGAATGAGAAGAAATATTCATATACAAATATTGACAAATATGTATATTAGTATCACTGTATCACACTGTATCACTGTCATCCCGTTGCTCATCGATTTGTTTGAGTGGACACCAGTAACATCTCTCATTGAGAGACTTATTGTTACTGTTTTTGGCATATCCAATGCGCACGGGTAGCTTGCCAGGCTCTGCCGCACGGGCTCGATACTCTCGGTAGCTTGCCAGGCTCTCCAAGACGGGTGGAGGAATTGAACTCGGGTCGGCTGTGTGAGAGGCTAAAGCCCAACTGCTGTGCTATCGCTCCAGCCCATGTATCTTAGTATACAAAAAAATTAAGGAACTCAAAAAGCTTACTAACAAAAAATCCAAACAACCAATCAAAAATGTCAAGGAAAGCTCGAAAGGTATACACCAAAGAAATCATAGAATCTGTTAAAAAAAAAACCCAGGTATACGAGACTTGTGACAGAAATCTCCAGGCTAGAATGAAGTTGGGTATAGGCGACCTCCCCCAGTCTCCCTGTGCTCCCGGTAGCCTGGCAGTTATGCCCAGGAACTATCTCTGGTGCCATATAAGCTCATTAATGGCCGTGATCCAGAGACTCACAAATAAATCTTTCAGAAGAGATGAACACGAACATGCCACAGAAATGCCTCAGACCCCAAAGTGACCATGCAGTTAAAAAATACTTAAATTAATATCAGCTGTATAACCATATTTAAATTTTAGAATTCATGGAACATGTGGTCATATATATAGCCCTGCGACATCTCATACTCGACACCACTGATGTATCAGGTGTAGCACAGCACATTTGGTAGGATATAAAGTAGAATGCAACCAATCTCGGGTAGAAAAAAATATATATATACATATTTATGTATATATATAAGTACATAAGGTTCAACTTTTAATAACATGTTAATAATCTCTTATACAAGGAATTACTGATTCCAGGGTAAAAACAACAATCTCCACACACTTTCCTCTAAAGAAATTTCTTGGATGCTTTTTAATGAGTTATTCATAACAAGCAATACAAATTAAATTATTTAGGTCCTCTTTGGGAGCAGAGAGTTAGGTGGAAGCATTTGAACTATGGTGGTGGGTAGGTATAATGGTGGTGGAATTTGTTTTGTAATATTAAATGTAATAAATATGGTGAACAACTTTATAAAAATAAATTAAATTGTTAAAAAACAATCAAAGAGATGGTCATCAGCCATATGAGAAAAAAAAGAAGTTCATTATCACTTATTTTCAAAAGAATAAAAAATTGAAATGACAATGAAATATCATCTTACATATAGAAATGTAAACAAGTGTAAAAAAATAAGTGTTTTGGGGGATGTGAAGTAAAAGTAAATTCTCCGTGTCCTATTTATTCCTTCTTTCCTTAAACTCTGGCAGTCACTGAATTCTCTACTCTATTTATAATTTTCAAAATTTAGGAAGGGTGAAAACAATTAAAATGAATGTCATCTTTAGTAACAGAAAGCAGCTTAAATTACAGTAGGTAACTGGCAATGTCTGGAAAGGTTCGTTCTAGAACTTAGAATTCCACTTAAGCTGGGATGCTGACTAGATTTGTTATCTTGACAAAAGTTAGAAGGAAGAAAAGCATCATTATCAGGTTTTATAGCATAGAATCATAACATCTCACTGTCAAGAATTTGATCTAGGATTAGAGTAGGTTCAAATATTTTCACTGAATAATATGTTCAAATCGCTCTTCAAAGATTAAAATTATTTTAAAATATATTTTTGAATAACTTTGGGAAATCACTATAAACACTAAAGCTGAAAATATAATAACTAAAATTATAATTTACAGAGTTACCATAGAAGATTAAACAGTTGAAGATAAAAGTAATAAACTGCAAAATAGACCAAATGACATATAAAGGCAGTATAATACAAGCATAAAAAGTGTCATAATGGAATACTTTAAGTATATGATCATTACACTTTAAAAATGTAAGAGAAAAATAAATGTAGCTTATAGTAATTTCATGATAGATAAATTAATATTTAAGGATGTTATTTCTCAATAATGAGAGAGAAACTGTTTTAAGTAACCAAGATTACAACTTGTCTTGAAAGTGACTCACTAAATAGATTTTCAACAAGACTTTGGAGAAATTTAAATCAGTAAATCATTGTGTTTTTACAGGGGCCACATTTGGTAGTATCAAAATGAAATTTTAGAACTCTCATTTATATACTCTATTGCTGAGTATAGAACCTCTACAAGGATCTACGCCATCTGAGCTATATCTCTGACCCTTGGTAAATCATAATTGTAAAAGAAACTATGATAATATCTGTCTGACACAAACCAGCTCCTGTGATTTTTGCATAAAACAACAGCTTTGTAAATTTACCCAAAATTATTTTATTGTGCACAGAAACCCACAAAAGTATATGTACCTATATTTGTTTTAATATGTATTGACTACATTCATAAGTTTGTAAATTAAAAAAATTACAAATTCTATTGGTGCAAAAATTGAAAATGATTGAGCAAGTTAAACACAAACATTTTAATCAACCACTTTAGTGGAAAATATTACTGCAACTTAATACATATTTAACATAATAAAATGCCAGGAAGAATTACATAAAGGTGGATAACATCAATGATTCTTTTTAATTGTTTTAAAACTCTATTGATGTTTTGATTTATAGAACTGCATATATTTTACAGATACAATTTCATAACTTCTTAAAATAGAAGTTATTGAAATTCATGGATCTATCCTTGGGACATCACATTTTAATAATTATATAATTATTATATTTTTACTTTGAATTAATTCAATTAGTACATACATAACACATCAAAGAAGAAATATTTTAATGTTTATTAAGGAAATATAACTATTTGGGAAAGATATTTGACCCTCAAAAACAAAACGCCCAATATTTTCTTTTTACTTAGACCTGAATAATTTCTTCTCTAATCAATCACTGTCACTGTCATCCCATTTCTCATCAATTTGCTTAAGTGAGCACCAGTAACGTCACCATTGTGAGACTTGTTGCTACTGGGGTTTATTTTTTTGGCATAGCGAATATGCCACAGGTAGCTTGCCAGGCTCTGCCATTCGGGCAAGATACTCTCGGTAGCTTGCCGGACTCTCTGAGAGGGGCAGAGGAATCGAACCCGGGTCGGCCGTGTGCAAGGTGAACACCCTACCTGCTGTGCTATCACTCCAGCCTCCCTAATCAATACTACATGATAATTTAATTGAGTATTTATAGAATTATTTATAACTAGTAGAGAATTTTTTTAGGAAATACTGTTAGATCACACGTAACTCAGATAAAATAAAAACAACACAGTTTATCTATACAAACAGTCTGTGATCCATGCAGTTTAAATAGTTAAGAGATATGAGATTTAAAGTGTTTTACCTGGTCCTATTATTGGCTTTAAGATAGCTCATCAATTTATCTCTACATTTAAACTGGAAGAAATAATGACAAATATAGAAAAAGATACAGTGGTGCTGTTATGAGTATAGAGGTTAAGAGTGAGATAACAAAGTAAGAACATAAGGAAGGGAGAAAATAGACACTAACAATATACTACAAATTATCACACATGAACTTCTTATTGGGAGACGAATTTAGTTTGCAGTTTGTAATATCACAACAAAGTTATTCTGAAGTATACAAAAATATCAATAAATATTATTCCTAGAATCATTATTTCCACATAGAACTAGGATGCACATCAAATGTTTCCTCCTGATTACCATCGTAATTTTTTAAAACTCATGTCATTTTTATTCTGTTGAATTTAGCAGAGTGATGTTCTCTAATCCATTCCAGAAACAGAAAAAAGGGACAAACAGAGCCAGGAGCTGCTAAGTGTGTAGAACCTGCTTCCCCCCACAACGAAGATCTGTCCAAGGATGAAAGTACCAGAACTGGCTGTCTTTATAAGAATGATATGTTGTTCATTAGTCTCCACCAGATGCATAACATAAAACAATTTTGCTTTCTTGATCACTGATTTTATGCTTCTTAAAACTGAAGCTCCTGGTCCATTTTAAATAATTAACTACTTATAGACTAAGTGTTAAAACTCCAGAATCTTCTCTACTGTTGGCATGATACTTATTTTCATTTACAAGTTTAGTCTAGACCATGAGAGGCACCGAGCTTGAGAAGAAACATCCGTTTTGATAAAGCCAAAGTCTGGTAGCCCCCAGTGAGGTACGTACGCCTTTACTTACACACGCATCTCTGCCAGGAATTTCCTCTCTTCCTAATTGCATAGACATACGTGTCAAAACGTAGCCAGCATTCTCCCACGGGGCTGCTTCCCCACGCTCGCCAAGATTCTAGTGCAGTGCCATCGTCCGGTGCCTGAATCTTTAGCTGTTCTCATAAACGCTTCCTTGCCTTCTGACGGTCACTCAGATACAGCAGCTGGAAACATTCCTTCTAGACATCTGTGAGCATTCATCACTCTTCTGCCCCAAACTCTCCAACACTTCTCTCTTAACAGCACCTCTTCAAAACAAAATGTGACGATGGGGGCCTACCAGCTTTGTCCCTCCCATTCATCATCTCAAATCCCTCACAAACGCCATCCCAGATGCCCTGCACTCCCTGATGTTCCTGAAACTCACAGGCACACCCACCACTAAATGTATTGTTTTGTCTTTCTATTTTTCTGACTGACCTTCCTGTCAAATATGAAAATATTTACTTTTATCACTTAGTAAAATCTTGATTCCCATGCTGCCTTCCTTGTTTACGTCTCTTAACGATTCTTATCCCATTCCCTTCCCTAGCTCACTCTTGAGTCATTGATTTTGTCACCTTAGTAGCTGTTGCTTTTAAAAGTAGTAATAACCATACCAAGCTGGGCCAGCAGGAGGTACAGATAACCCTATTGATTTTTATTAATCCTCTCTCTTCATTGGTAGGACATGAATTCGGTAGGAAAGATGATTTTGTTTCATTTGTCCACAGACAATTCTGAAGGTCAAAAAGGTCGCTGCATTTGGACTTGCCTAAAATTTCATGACAGAACTTGTTCATAGTACCAGAAAACAAGTGACCTCGTACTTCCTAGAATTTTCTTCCTCCCTGATGGAAGCACCGTACAATGAACAGTCACAATCAGTATCAACAAAATCAGCTTCTTAATGGCCAGAAAGCAAGCTTTCCTTCTTAGCCCAAATTCCATCCACACAGAACTGTCACCAAGTCAGTTAAGATGAACAGCAGAGGCTCTTAACTCCATTTTCACCCCATGCGTAAAGAATTTTATCTCTCCTGACCCATTGTGCCATCTTGTGATAGCATCTTTTCATTAAAAGTAACACACGTCTTATCCAGTTTTTCTCCATACATTCTGTGAATAAACACAGATTGTGGATAAATACATTTTGTGGATGAACACATTTACTTGATTTACATGTTTCCCCCTTCATATTTAACCAGTCAGAGACTGCAAACCATAGCCCCAGCAAAAGGAGAAGTGACTGTCATTACTGCATCCTTAGCAATATGTTCATAAATTCTAACACGTCCCTGGCTCTCATATTTCTCAGGTTGTCAGCGATACAAACTTTGGATTACTTTTCTGTTTTTTTTTGTTGTTGTTGTTGTTGTTGTTGTTGCTGTTGTTGTTGTTGTGTTTATAGGTCACATCTGTAGGTGCTCAGGGTTTACTCCTGGCTCTATACTTGGGATCACTCCTGGAAGTATTCACAAAATAGGGTGTTAGGGATAGACCAGGGTTGGTCACATGCAAGGAAGAACCTTGACCCCTCTATTATCTCTTTGACCTCAAACTCTTCATTCTTATCTTTTATTGTACTAGTTTCACTCAATATTATCTACATACCAAATACATCAATTGCATATGTTTTCATTAGGCTCAATGTGACTGACTTTCATATCATTTTCATCCTATTGGACATTCCTTTCATTCAATATTCTCAGTCTTAATTTCCTTATGTGCCATAGAAGTTTTAATCAAAATAGTCTTTTGGCTTCCTACAAAATGAGAATATAGGTTATTTATAAAATGTAAATCTCAAGAGTTAGGAGCATAACTTATGTTAGAGCCATATACTACATATGTGAAACCTGTGTTCCATTCCTGACATCACATGACTCTCTCCTTTCCCCTCTTCTATCAACACCATAGGCCATCTCCCCCGCCCTATCCCTACTAATATATATATATATATATATATATATATATATATAATAAAGTAAAAGGAACAGAGATATAGCCCAGAGTTTAAGGCTGACTATGCATGTGGTCAGCCCTGATTCAGTGCCTTGGTCCGCTAAACACTGCCAGAAGTGATCCCTGAATACATAGGAGTGGTCCCTAAGCACCCCAAGTATACCCTCCCCAAATAAATAGTACAAAAGAAAAATAACAAAAGTAATATCAACAATACTGAATATAATATTTCATGATAATAGTCATACATTTCATGAGAATACAATAATAAGAATACTTTATTTTGTTTTTTATAAATACAAAAATATGGTGCTTTGTGTTTATGAAGTATTTCGAGACTGAATTATGCCATGTCTTGCAACATAGAGCAAATACATCTTTTTCAATCATATTTCATTGCCATTTTGACTATAACAATAGAAAAAATTATTTTTTACATAGAAAATGCAGACAAAGTACCATATATTATATTCTAATACAGAACGCAAATAAAATTGTCAGAGTTTTACAAATTAAAAATACTTAGTTTTTAGCTCCAGGCTAGATATATTGACACACTGAGAATTATTATTATCTGGAATAGTTGATCATAAAGATGACTCAAATTTTTCTAATTATTCTTTGATTCAGGGTAATTTTGAATGTTATATTTAGAGCAAATAAACTAATGTAGTAAGAAAAAGTGGGATATGAGCAGTAACACGGAATGGCAGTGGTGGTGCTGGTAAAGTGATGATAGTGGTTCTTTTTATGGTGGTAGCAATAATTAAAATTTACTGAGAATATATTCTCAATCAAGCATGTTAATAAGAACTTTTAGATGATGTTACTAAAGAACTATTTCTAATTCATGAAGTAAGAGATGGGCTGGAACGATAGTACAGCAGGTAGGGCATTTGCCTTGCATGCAGCCGACCCAGGTTCGATTCCTCTGTCCCTCTCGAAGAGCCCAGCAAGCTGCCGACAGTATCTCACCCGAAAGGCAGAGCCTGGCAAGCTACCCGTGGAGTATTCAATTTGCCTAAAACAGTATCAACAAGTCTCACATGGAAATGTTACTGGTGCCCGCTCGAGCAAATCAATGAGCAATGGGATGACAGTGACAGTGACAGTGAAGTAAGAGATATTGCATTCATTATTTTAGTAGTAGCAGGATAATACTATAATTACATTTTAATATTTTGTAAAATTCTTAACATAAGCTCTAGATGATTGTCCAAAAATCAAGGTTTCTTTACTACATAGTAGTTTAATAGTTCTATTTAAAAGCAAACTCTATGCATTTAACATCCTACTTAACATGATAAATGCTCATACTGGTCTGATAGTATATATTCATGTGTGTTACATGTACTATGTGTACCATTAACACATACATTAGTGTTACTATTTCTGCAACACACTTGTTATGTGACTCACTGAATTCTCTTTACCTGGAAAGATGCTCTTTATGTTCACATAATATTTTATACCTATCTCTGTTATGATTCTGAAATGGAGAAATAGATCAAAACACATGATGTAATATCACCCACATTAGATTATATTTGAGGTAAGAAGCTGTGATTTTTACATACACTTACAAAGACAAGATCTACATATGTCCCTTGTAGGCATGATATATTGAGAAAATGAAAACAACAACAAATATTTGAAAAGGATATATTGGATATAATCAAAAATATACATTTACATGTACTTGTAGAGACAGCTCTATTAAAATGATGAAATAATCCAGTTTAACTTTCATTCCAATAAAACTGGAATATATAAAGTGAGTAAATGAAATAAAGATTATGGTGCTGAGTAAACCAAAGAATATTTGCCCAGTTATTTGCTCTAAATATAACATTTAAAATTGGTTTGAATCGAAGAACAATTGGTTAGAAAATTTGACTTATACTCTTTTTTGAGATCTTGTGTATTTCTAATTATTAGAACTTGTAATTTACAAAGTTACTCATAGTAGTTTTAGGGATAATGTTCAAACACTATTATCTAATACCACCCACCAGTGGTATTAGATAATTCCCTCCACCAATGTCCCAAGGTTTCCTTCCTCTCCCGTGTCTGCCTCCTTGAGAGGCATGTTTTCAAGTTTGGCCATTACAATCTGGTTCTCATGCTTACAGTGATGTTGAGACATAAACATGCACCACCGCTACAGGACACACATACCTGATCCCCTGACTGCAGCCCCTGTTGCCTCCTGTTCTTACCCACCTTAGAAATCTGCCCCTTCTGGCTGGAGCGATAGCACAGCGGGTAGGGCGTTTGCCTTGCACGCGGCCAACCCGGGTTCGAATCCCAGCATCCCATATGGTCCCCTGAGCACCGCCAGGGGTCATTCCTGAGTGCATGAGCCAGGAGTGACCCCTGTGCATCGCCAGGTGTGACCCAAAAAGAAAAAAAAAAAAAAGAAATCTGTCCCTTCTGACCCACCTCCTCATTTTAATTTCTTTCATTCCCTGTCTGTTTCTTTCTATAATTTAGGGTCAAGGGTAATCTTCATATGCAAATCAATTAACACTGGGAATACACTAATTGACTTTTAATTCTCTGCACTTAACACAAACCATTATTCATTAGCACATACCATTTTTTATACCCTCTCTCTGTGTGGGAATTAACAATAGATATAATGGGTAAAATTTTTGTTTTCATGAAGCTTGGTTATTATAGAACAAGTCTAATTATAATACAACTTAGAGTTTTAGAAAAGGCATACCAATTTTTAAGCCATTGTGAAGTTGTAGTGTGTGTAAGTATTGTGTGTGTATTCCTACTGATACTAAAATAAAATTTGTATAGCTAATCTGTGAAATTCATTAAACAGACATTCTATTTGGGAAGTCATTTACACAGCAGAATAGTATATTAAAGGTGAAAAAAGATCCTTCTAGCTAATTATATTATTCAAAATAATTTGTTAGCGCTCCAGGCAAAACAAAATAGACATATTCTGTCTAGCATAGAAGAGACAACACAAAATAAACATTTACCAGCTTTTTATCAACACTATTAATTTCATTTCAATGAAATTACAAATGGCAATGACTTAGTTTTCTAATAACTAAGTAAGGTACAATTTTTAAATGCATGTTATAGTTAAAAAAAAGTCCTTAAACACCAAGTAAAGGGTGTTTGAAGGACCCGCTTGGGATGGGATATGTGTGCTGAAAGTAGACTATAGACTAAACATGATGGCCACTCAATACCTTACTGTAAACCACAACACCCAAAAGGAGAGAGAGAACAAAAAGGAATGCCCTGTCACAGAGGCGGGATGGGGTGTGTGTGGGGGTAGGGGTAGTGGTGGGAGGGATACTGGGATAATTGTTGGTGGAGAATGGGCACTGGTGGAGGGATGAGTACTCGATCATTGTATGATTGAAATGCAGGCACAAAAGTTTATAAGTCTGTTACTGTACCTCACGGTGATTCACTAATAAAAGAAAAATAAATAAAATTAATCACCTATTAAAAATAGGCTTGAAAGGAATGATAAAATATAGTAATAAATATCTGTAAGAGCTGGAGTGATAGCACAGTGGGTAGGGCTGACATGAGTTCGATTCCTCCATTCCTCTCACAGAGCCCGGCAAGCTACCAAGAGTATCCCGCCCACACAGCAGAGCCTGGAAAGCTACCTGTGGCATATTCAATATGCCAAAAATAGTAACAACAAGTCTCACAATGGAGACATTACTGGTGCCTGCTGGAGCAAATCGATGAGTAACGGGATGATAGTGACAGTGACAAATATCTTTAAAGATCCTGAAAACGGGATTTTCTATAGGCTCTCAGCTTTTCAAGTATTGTGATAAAAAATATCACTTTGTTTGCATTTTCATTATTCTGGGCATTTCTTTACTTTTATGTAGGCTTTGAAATTATGATTTCAAATACTTTCAATTTCAAAATTAAAAATTCTTTAATTTTATATAGGTTTTGAAACTATGGCTGAAAATACCTTACACTATGAAGTTATGTTAGATTGTGCTAAATTTTTAAGTTATTTCTGTGGACATTTGGACTGTTTTGAAAGTTTTAGCTCTATATAGAAAAATCAAAACACATAAATAATAAAATAAGATAATAGGTGTTTAATTTCTAACCAATACTAAAATTGTCTAAAATATAGTTTTATGTATATGATATATACGTATACATACACACATATATATTACTACTACTATTAATATTACTAGAGATTTGATTACTTAGAAATATAGTATCATCATTATCATCATCATCATCATTATCATCATCATCATCATCATCATCCTGTTGATTGTCGATTTTCTTGATCAGTCTCAGTAACATCTCCATTAATCCTAGCCCTGAGATTTTAGAAGTCTCTCTTTACTCATCTTTCCCAATGGTTCAGCATTGGAGGCTATTTCAGGGTCAGAGGAATGAGAATGAGACTCACCCATCATTGTTACTGACTTTGGCATATGAATATGCTATGGGGAGCTTGCAGGCTCTCTCATGTGGGCAGGGAACTCGGTAGCTTGCCAGGTTCTCCGAGAGGGAGAGCTAGGCTATAAGATGTCACCTGGGACCTTGGTTTTATAGTCTCTGGATGTTGGCCGGTGTATAGTGAAGGATAATACTCATAATATACTCATGCAGTGGAATTTTAAAATTATTTGCTTGAGAGGTCATTAAAATCCAGGTAAGGTAATAATCATAAAATCAATTATAAAACTTAAAGAAACATATTCAAAATTGGACTCATATGTACTAGATGAATCAGACAAAAATTTAAAAAATTAAGCCATTCAAAAATTAATATAAGCCTACTATTTATAAGTATGGTTGCTGGGAGCAGGAGTATTGTGGGTAGGGCACTTGCCTTGCACTTGGCTAATCCAGATTTGATCATCTGTACCTCATGTGGTCTCTCAGTCCTTCCAGGAATAATCCTGAGTGCAGAGCCAGAACTAAGCCCTGAATACAACTCAGTGTGGCCCAAATTAACATTTTTAAATTAATACTTTATGTCCTCAAGCCTCTTAAATCAAATGAAGTAAGGTTAAGAATTATGATATATAGTTTGAGTTGGACTGGAGCGATAGCACAGCATTTGTCTTGCACGTGGCCGACCTGGGTTTGATTCCTCCGTCTCTCTCAGAAAGCCTGGTAAGCTACCAAGAGTATCCTGCCCACAGGGCAGAGCCTGACAAGCTACCTGTGGCATATTCGATATGCCAAAAACAGTAACAAGTCTCACAATGGAGACATTACTAGTGCCCGCTTGAGCAAATCAATGAACAATGGGAGGACAGTGCTACAGTGCAGTGCAGTTCTGAGTTACGGGCCATTGATTTAATAGATGATGGGTTGGTTGCTTAGGGACAGAATACTGCAACTAAATGGTCCCTTCCTCAATTTCACAAGCATTTTCACCCCATCGTTTCATTTTTATTCCGGTTCACCACCGTGTCACCATCCAAAATGCCAAATCCTGTATGTAGCTGAAAGTAGTAGGAGACACATTGCATTAGAATGAGATTCATTAACATGTATTAATGTTGAACCAACTATCAGGGTAGTCAGTTGATAGTTGACTTTGACAAATAGGATCATACTTCCTAAGGGCCCTAATAAGATGAAAGTTTACACTCCACAGTTCCATTTCTGGGTGAGACCTCTCACTGTGAATTCTGGCTCCTTCTCACAATGAATGAGTGTCCATGCTTCCCCAATGCCCCAAAGGGAAAGCTGTGTACATTCTCCTTCTTCATGTGTCTCACTTCAAACAATAGCCGTTCACTGCAGTTATCTGATGGGATGAGTTTGGCAACCAAGGAACGCAGCAACTTGAACTCCAATGTATGTCAGAAGATTAAAGAAGAGTAATGAAAATTTCTCTAAAATTTTAGTCTGGTTGAAATAAAAGACAAATAGTCATAAAAAAAGAATAGGTTCATGAGAAAGCAGTAGTTTTATAGTCTGGAAAATAAAAGCAGCAGTGTACACTTACCTGAAAAAGTTGCTTAAAATGTCAGATTAAGTCACTGTTGCACAATTAATTTAATAGAATTGATGCTACACAAAGCTGAAATATAGGTTACTCTGTCAAAGTGTTTTTACAATGAATTAGAAATAAGACATAAATAAATGATAGCACTTTTTGGTCTTCTAAAACCTTTTTGGTGATGGTATTTGTGAAGTTTTATTTAAAAGAATAATTTCCAAAAAAATACAGACTTATTTACATACAAGTTTAATTACCTACTAGCATGATAACTTTAACCATGCAGTTATTCTCTAAGCTTTAACAATTTTTTGAATTAAATGTAAGTGTGTCATTATTTACGGTTAAGAGGACTTAACTCTTTTTTTTTTGGCATTTTGGGTCACACCTGGCGATGCACAGGGGTTACTCCTGGCTCATACACTCAGGAATTACTCCTGGCAGTGCTCGGGGGACCATATGGGATGCTGGGAATCGAACCCGGGTTGGCCGCGTGCAAGGCAAACGCCCTACCCGCTGTGCTATTGCTCCAGCCCCCAAGAGGACTTAACTCTTATAAAAGATCATAGTATGCTGTCAAACACTGTCTTAACCTTTTACTTTTACTAATTGGCTCATAAGTGTAGATTATTTGGGTGACCCATAATATTTTTCTAGATGGAAGAGTCCAAGAGCTATTTAGTAATAATATTTTTGGAGTTTGATTGAAATGTATACCATATTACCTCCCTTTTTATATTATTGATTGCTAGTCAGAAAATAAAAATACTGCCACCATCTATATAGTTTTTTTCTAGAATCATATTAACTTGGGCATAGAAAAAAAATCATTGATTTTCTCTCTTTAAAAAGGAATTCCTTGGGGCTAGTGTGATAGTACAGCGGGTAGTGTGTTTGCCTTGCATGAGGCCGACTCAGGTTTGATTCCCGGCATCCCAAATGGTCCCTTGAGCACCGCCAGGAGTAATTCCTGAGTGCAGAGCCAGGAGTAACCCCTGTGCATCACCGGGTGTGACCCAAAAAGCCAAAAAAAAAGGAATTCCTCAAAATAATCTAAGTTGAATTAAAAAAATATAATTTTGGATAGTATTCTCTTACTAAAGCATAGCCAAAATTATTTTGAATTTGAATTTTTTCCTAAGACTATAATAAAAAAGAAAAATGACTATATTTATATATTATAGTTTAAATATAATAAAACAAAATAAATTTAAATTTAATAACCTATTAGCAGTGTTAATATTTCCTCTCCTTTACTTTACTTGTTTTTCGCTTTTCAATATTCATTCTCAGGGCTAGAGTGATAGAACAGCAGGTAGGGCACTTGCCTTGCACACTACCAAACTGGGTTGGATCCCTGATAACTCATAGAACCCTGAAGCCCTTCCAGAAGTGATCCCTGAGCACAGAATCAGGAGTATTCTTCAAACACATCAGTGTGTCCTTCCTCAACCATGTTGAGTGGCCCAAATGTTTTCTACTACAGGGCGAAAGGTACTTGTCTTGCACTTTGCCTACCCTAACTCAAATCTGGTACTGCACATGGGCCCCCAGAAGTGTCAGGAGTCATGCCTACACACAGCGTGGTTTGCCTAAACACACGCCCCAAAAAGAACATTTTGATAATTAATTATAGGACTGCTAATTAATTATGGGACTGCTAAATCATTCTGGTTATGATTCTAGCACTATCTTCATAATGTCTGTTTGTTGGTTTTACTCAGTTATTTGACAGTGGAAACTGCTCAAAACTTTCATTGCTTGGGACTTTTGTTTTGATTCTAGGACCATATACAACAGTACTTGTTGCCCATTCCCAACTCAGTGCTAGAGAGTAATTTCTGGCAGTGTTTAGGAGACCAGGCAAAAGTCTGATGAGACTCCAGCCTCCCTGGGCAAAGCAAAGGAAGCAAAACACATTGTTGCAGCGATCTCTTCAGTCTTACTTAGAAATTGTATGTAAATATCACAATACAGGCTTTTAAAATGGACAAATCTGATTTGGATGTTTCAAGCAAAACTTTCCAAAAAAGTTCCAACTGTGAACTCAATATAAAGAAATATTTCTTCATGATTATCTAATATACACATACATATACTGTGTCGCCCCAAATTTTACATTGTTTTCATTCAACTGGGTAAATTATAATTACACATTCCAATAGGTCATTTAACTTACTTGTTCAGTATTAATACTTTTCAAAGGTCATCAACTATAGTATTATATCCAAGACAAATTAAATAGACACAAATATGTGAAAAAGGTACACTTGTGAGAACATTAATTTTAAAAGTCCATGAAGGAAAATTTCCTGTTGAAATTCATTAAAAATAAGTATGGACTCTATTCCTTCAGCAAAAATAGACATAATGTTCCTGAGAGACCCACCAGTACTGATCTCCCTCTTCTACGCATTTCCCCAAAATAGTGATCACAGAATATATGCTTTACATGCAGTCTATTAAGATTGGTTCTTTCTATAAAATATAAACTTTTATGTAAGTAGTGTTCTATACAAGAGGATTGAAATCAACATTTCAGAATTTTAGGGAAAATGTAGCAACTAATAATTTTTCAAATTATTATATATCTAGAGATTGTCCCATCTGTCAAAATCACATTAGTATCTTAATTCTCTCTACAGTTCTGTTACAATACATTCTGGAGACCACCTTCAACGTCATGGTGAGTCCTGTTCATAATAAACAGGAAATGAACTCATATACCACCCATGAGACTGACAAACTTACTTCTGGAAAATTTTTATCTCTACTATGCTCCCTGATTAATTACAGTACTTAAATTGCTTGCATTTCTATTCTACTGCATTATATTCTAGTAAGAGCCTTAGTCATTTCTCTCTCTAACCATGAGCTAGTTCTATTGTTTTTATTGTCCTTGGTTAAAAGTAGCACCATAGCACTGTCGTCTCGTTGTTCATCAATTTGCTCCAGTGCCCAGTAATGTCTCTATTGTGAGACTTGTTGTTATGTCTTAGGTATATCCGAATATGCCACAGGTAGCTTGCCAGGCTCTGTCATGTGGGCAGGATACTCTCGGTAGCTTGCCAGACTCTCCAAGAGGGATGGAGGAATCGAACCTGGGTCTGCCACGTACAGGGCAAATGTCCTACCCGCTGTGCTATTGCTCGAGTCCAGTTAAAAGTAAATTAAATAATTTTAAAATGGAAATTTCAGTAAAATGTAATCATGAACAGAATTGTTAGACTTCAATTTTAGTTTCTATTGAAGATATTTGAAAACTCATTTAAGTGTGTTCCAGTACCCTTTCTTTCCCTGACATTTCTATCATGTTGAAATATATTCAACCCTATTTATTTTTCTTTAACCTTTGTTCCATCCAATTTTCTATTCCTTTTATTTTTAGCATGCATTAGTTATCATTCTTCTATACTAGTTACACATGTGTTGGTAAGTTTCATTTGAGCTGTTAATAGATATTCTTTCAATAAAGAATATTGAAAGAATATTTTGGACTGGAGCAATCAACTAGCAGGTACAGTATTTGCCTCGCACATAGATAACCTGGGTTCACTTCCTGGCTCCCTGTATGGTCCCCAAACCTGGCCAGGAGTAATCTCGGAGAACAAATCTAGAAGTTAGCCCTAAGGACCACCAGATGTGGCCCAAAATTAAAAGAAGTATTATTAATATTAAACACAAGGTTTTAATAAATAACAAGTCATGATACTAAGAATTACATACAGTACGATTCAATTTCTAGGTGTAAAACTTTCATGGAAACTGTTCCCTAGAATTCTGTTATCTATTCTGGACTAAGCAATCTCCCTGCTTTTAATAACTGTAAATTTGTTCAGGTTAATCTTCAGGCTATTTCTAGTGGTTGCATATACTACAATCAGCAACTCATGGAGTCATATGTTAGCGAAGTTCCACGTAGTCAGTCAGAAAAGGAAATTACAGCAGAGTGGATGATATCTTTCCCACCATACTGTGATCACAGGCAGCACATGCAACTTCACAGCTCCTGGTCATGCTATTTCTAATAGCAGTTGAATATATTAGGGCCACTGCTCTATTTAAGGCACTATACAGTGAGACAGGAGATTCATAATTATAATTCAAACTTCAAAAAAATATTGCCCCATACTGCCAGTGTTTATACCAACAATCAAAATATTATTTTAGTTACAATGTACTACCTCTCTCCAAACTAAGATTTTAAACTCTTAGAATTTCTAAAGTTTATACCACATTTCAGCCTTTTAAACATTATTTACACATTTACCCCAGTAAAAAAGATTTTGCTTTTATGCTACTGACTGCATTTTTCATGACATGATGTCTTGCAATGAAAAATTAATTGTCTTTGCTTTCAATAGCTTGAATTTTTAACTATAAATGTTTGGGGAAGAACTATGTTATTATTCTTCATATGTTTGCGATGTTATAAAAAAGAAAAAAATTTCTAATGCTGTGGTAAAACTAAAGTATTAGAGATAGTAGTATCTGCTTCATTTGAATTTGTTGCATACATTTTATTTCATTTTTACAATTCCTTATTTTTTCTACTATAGTGATTTTAATCATCTAAATTAGTTCAGTGTTAGGACTGGAGGGATAGCACAGTGGGTAGGGCGTTTGCCTCTGTCCTCCATCCGTCTCGGAGAGCCCGGCAAGCTACCGAGAGTATCCCACCTGCACGGAAGAGCCTGGCAAGCTACCCGTGGCGTATTTGATATGCCCAAAACAGTAATAACAAGTCTCACAATGAAGACGTTACTGGTGCCCACTCAAGCAAAATCGATGAACAACAGGATGATAGTGCTAACTTCAGTGTTACTGTCATATGTGACTTTTGAAGTTAACATTATTCTTTAGATCAATGTCCCTAATGTGCTGAGGAAGTAAAGATGATTAAACATATTAATTACCAATCAATAACACTCTCTAAGTCATTCTATCATCTTAAAAGTCAAGGTGATGTAGGATGAGGATGATGTGGATTGAGTGATACACAACTTGCCTTGCATGTGTGTGACCCTGAGAGCAATTGTTGGCATTACAAATACATACAAGCTAGTATATGCATTTGTAATGTATTAAACTTCTCCCACATGGAGTAGGGATTTTTTCCCATTAATTTCCATCTATGTCAGTGTTCTTCTTAGTGATGTGTATCCATTTGTGTTTATTTTTTTCAAATAAGCTTTGTTCTCTCTCCTCAGTGATAACTTAGAGTCTGAAGAATTTTGGATGGAGTTATTTTCTTTCGATACATTGAATGCTTTCTGGTATTATTTTGTGGGCATCAGTGCACTCTGATTTTAATTGCTGCTGTGATTTTTTTTCCCCTGATGACTATCAAGATCTAACATTCTTTATCTTTAGTCTTCTGGACTTGAATAAATTGTGTGTGCTTTACCAGCTGCATACTTTCTTTAATGATCTGAGTTCACCTGGCATTATATTTTTGAATGCTTCTTCCCTGAGATTTTTAAGACATTCTGGATTTCCATGGACTATGTGTGGACTAGTTAGTTCTATTCTGTCTTCGCATCATCCCAGTGATCGCCCTGCTGCATTCTGGGAAAACTCTTCAGCTCTATTTCCAGTATCTCCAACGATCTCTTCAGCCAAACTGTTTAGTTCTAGAAGTTATTTTTATTTATCTTTCATCCTTATTCCTCTTATTG
Source organism: Sorex araneus (assembly GCF_027595985.1). NCBI lineage: Eukaryota > Metazoa > Chordata > Mammalia > Eulipotyphla > Soricidae > Sorex > Sorex araneus. The sequence goes on from NC_073313.1 coordinate 369,250,300, forward strand.
GTTTTTCTTACATAAATTTATGTAAATTTACATTTATGTAAATTTTCTGTCAAGATCTGTGTGATTGGCCTTGTACCATTTTCCAAAGACAGTAACTTGACATTAGGGTAAGGATTCCCTAAGTGCTTTTATTGGTAGATCTGAGTTTCCTTTCTCAGCTGGGGAATATTCCATACCAGGACATAGGAAATGTGGATGCCCCAGGCATGAGGGCACCCCTCAGACTTTCATTCTCTCAGGCATCACTTCCTCTCAGGAAGAGAAGCCTGTGAAGATTCCTGTATCACTTTTGTGCTCCCCAAAATGGAATCCATCTTTCTCTACTACTTCCATGACAACGGCAACATAAAGGAGCCCTTTTATGAAGAGTTTTCATTTCAATTCTTTGAGTATTTTGTTTAACATACCTTATATTATTCAACTAAGGATAGGAGATAATAAGAATAATAATACTTATTATAATTTATCTTATGGAGTTAATTGACCAACATCACATTAGTTTAATTTCTTGCAATATAAAAAAGTACTTTGCAAACTATAGAGCACTATATTTATATTAGTTATTTTGTTAAGCCTCATAAAATAAGATATTAGGAAAACCTTAATATCCTTTCTGCACCATTAAAATACTTAGATGTTCACATCTTATTACAGTATTGGTATTCTACTATTAATGCTTATTATATTGCATGTAGAAAGGATATTAGAAAAAAATTAAAGAAATAATCAGTTCACTTTATAAAGAGAACTCTACAAAAAACTCAGTAGGTTGTTGTTGCCATCATACAGATGAAGACATATACCCTTTAATTCAATAGTTATGTAAATATTCTTAATTGCAATGTTTCTTTGTTCATGCAGTAACTATTTCTTTAGTGAACATTTACTTACATGTATTGCATAGTGTGATTTATATAAAGTAATGAATTTTCAATAACATGAAGAATTGCCTAATAATGAAGAATTAGAGGATGTACCTGTGCAAAAGCTGTTCAGGTTTGCTGCTAGCTGTGACCATGGATTACACGGTTCCAGCACTCAGTTCTGCCTTGGATGAGGATCAGATCATGACTGTCCACCTGAGAAGCTTTGGTATGGGAGCAAGGAATTTTTGATACCAAGAAGTAATTGTCTCAAATACTCTACTCATTGTCTCAAATAATTCAAACAATTGTCTCAAATACTCAACTTCTACTCATTTGGACAGAATAAGAAACTCGGTGGTTTTCCATGCCCTGCCACAGAGGGAGAGGGGGATGAGGAGAGATGGGGTGTTGGGAGAGATACTGGGATCAGTAGTGGTGGAGAATGGGCACTGGTGGAGGGATGGGTACCTTTATCACTGTGTGACTGGAATGCAAGCACGAAAGTTTAGAACTCTGTAACTGTACCCCATGGTGATTGACTAATAATTTTTTTAAAAAAAAAAAGAGAAAAAGAAACTCAGTGGTTTTTCTGCCAATCTATACATTCATTCTCCAGTAATATTCTGAGTGTAAAAATTATTTTAACAATTCTAATGGCTCAATAGCTTAGGGAATAGGATCATTGTAATTTTTACTTCAAACCTATGCTGTGTGTACAAGTATACCTTGCTTAAGAAAAATTTTAAAAAAAAACAGTATAGCGATAACAAACAGCCAAAGGCAACAGAACCAGTGGAGGGAAGGGGACATTCTAGTGGAAGGTATGTGTTGGAATGCTTTATGCATGAAATCCTATCACTACAGTATGTTAAATGATAATGCTTAAAATAAAAATAATTTTAAAATAAATAAAATAAATGCAGGTCTTTAATTTAAAAGAGCACTAAGTCATTGATGCTTCTGGAAAAAATAATAATTTCATCATTTGTTCTCTTGCTACTTTTCTAACTTATCTATAGCAGGTTGGAACTTAGGGACAACATACGGCCTCCTGAGCACCACTGGAAGTGATCCCTGAGCACAGAAAGAGGAGTAAATCTTGAACACAGGTGAGTGTGATCCAACCCTTCTGCAAACCCTCAAATAAAACATGCTTAGTACTGAGTGAGAAACTGAAAAGTATACATTTAAGATCATAGCAAAATATCTTCAAAGTTTTCAAATAAAACCAACAAGGTGTAAAATACATTGAAATGTAATGACAGTAATATCATGTAGCATGTGTTATTATTCTAGAAACTAGGTATATATTTGCTAGCATAAATTTTTACAACCTTAAATGTTCCTGATGTCAGATAAATAAATTAAAACCTAATGGATAGAGTCAAGAAAATAAAATTTCTTTTTTTTTTTTTTTTTTGCTTTTTGGGTCTCACCCAGCGATGCACAGGGGTTACTCCTGGCTTTGCACTCAGGAGTTACTCCTGGCGGTGCTCAGGGGACCATATGGGATGCTGGGGATCGAACCCAGGCCGGCCGCGTGCAAGGCAAACGCCCTACCCGCTGTGCTATCGCTCCAGCCCCAAGAAAATAAAATTTCTAAAATTACAATATAATAGCTAAATTTAGTTTTAATCATGTTCAATACTTGCATTTATAATAGAAAATATATATTTTAAAGTAAGAAACTTTTACAATTTGCAGATTTTTCAAAGATCTTCTTAAATGTGAGATTAAAATATTGAATATTTCCAGTGAATTTTTTGGAGATGGTATTTCTATTTAATCCAACGAAAAGACATTTAACCTGTCTTCCTCACATCTAGATTTGCTATGTTTATTCTAATCAAAAACTGAATGAGTTTAAAATCTTCTCATGAATACAATTTTCACAAAGTTCAATAATAACTTTAAAATGCTGAAATAATTAAGGAATTGAAAGATGTTGGAAACAGCTTCATTGGCTTGGGGTTACAGAACGAGTTTGAATCTCAGTTTGTTCAATCTCTTTGTATTTTGCCTTAAACTACTGCTAATTTGTACCTATTCACTGCAGTCTATAAGGTGATAAGAAAATAATATTTTATTATTAAAAAAGTAGTCTAAGGGCCAGTTATGTGCCAAACGTCAGGAACGCATGTCTGACTTTTTTTTTAAACTTAATCAACAGAAATATATTCTACGTATAACTGCTATCATAAAAATTTCAAAGACAGTGCTGGAGCGATAGATAGTACAGCGGGTAGGGCATTTGCCTTGCATGAGACTGACCTGGGTTCGATTCCCAGCATTTTATATCCCTCTCCCCCCGCCCCATCATTGCCAGGAGTAAATCCTGAATGCAAAGCCAGGATGCAAATCTCTGTGCAACCCCAGGTGTGACCCAAACCCCTCCCCCCCAAAAAAAATTGAAAGACAGAGTTGGAGATACAGTCCTGGGAAAGGCACCTGATGCATGTAGCTGGCTCTGGAAATCCCTGTTCAATCTGACCCTGATGCAGTTCAATGCAAGTACTAGCAGCAAATGATCCCATGCACGGTGCCAGGAGTGAATGCTGAGTAGTGTTGAGTAAGGCAAAAACCCCACAAAAACTAAAACAAATCACAAAACTTAACCTACTTATCATAATAGTAGCTGTAGAAAAAGGTAAACATGCTAGCCTTTGTTAAAAGTCAAAGAAACCTTTATGTTGTCCAAAGTCACAGTAGAAAAATGGCATAATGGAAACTTTATTCCATACAAACTTCCATTTTCTTCATCTCTAGCTAATATACAGAAGCATTGCATTATATCTCACCTGGAATCACAAAAACAAATAATTTCATGGTCATTTCCACTTCAATCCAGACCTGAAATCAAATTTATCCTACCACCAAAAAAAAAAAATCAGGTGTTGGACAAAACCTTTTATGTCAAATTGTGATAAAATCCTTTGTACCTATATATTTACTTTAAAAATTGTATAGTTTAGCAGGGGCTGGAGTAATAACACAGTTGGTAGGTCGTTTGCCTTGCATGCAACCAACCCGGGTTCGATTCCTCCGTCCCTCTCCGAGAGCCCAGCAAGCTACTGAGAGTATCTCGCCTGCATGGCAGAGCCTGGTAAACTATCCGTGGCATATTCGATATGGCAAAAACAGTAACAAGTCTTACAATTGAGACGCTACTGGTGCCGCTCGAGCAAATCGATGATCAACAGGATGACAGTGATACAGTGATACAGTGATAGTTTAGCAGTGTTAAAGTTACTTCCACTGATGTACAAACCAACACACCAACACCACCAGAGTTCCTGTGATCCTCAGTACTGTAACCTGCTTATTTTCTTTTAATCTGATTCCATGTTAATTTCATTCTCTTTTTTTCAAACCACTTAATGTTCGAAAGCATATAGATGTATATTTTCTCTGGAATTAAGACTCTTCCCTTGTTCCATATTAATAAACCCCAAGGTTTTGGCTTTAATATGCTTATGGTTATTTCAAGTCTATAAAAATGTAATAAAATATAAATTGCATTCAGAGGAAATAATGAGTGAGGGCATCAGAGAAGAGGAAACAGGAAGAGAGCCGATGGGGGAGACGCAAAGAGAGAGCAGCCAAATTAGAAGGAAATGAGGACAAGGCGCTGGGGTAAGCCAAGGCTTCCGCTGGTTCCTTGAAGCAGTCTAACTGGTCAGTCCTACAAATACATGTTCTGATTAGACATATGTGACCAGATTGATGGGGAATTATTCAGATAGCACAAAACAGCAAGGGACAGGGAGACAGAGCACATAAAAACCAGGTCACTGTACAAAAGGGATCAGAGGTTGCAGATGTTTGTGTGGATGGAGAATAGAGGAAAGGATTGTGATAGAAGACAGAGAGGCAGGGTGGTACAGTCCAATCACGGGCGTCCTGTGACTGCTGTAATTCCAACCAGCATACGTGGCCTAACTCAAGCGATTAAGTAAGAGTCACAGCGTCCAAAGCCCCGGTGGTCCGCATGTTAATCTTACACACCTTCCACAGAACTCAGAGCTGATTCCAATCTGCTATAAGAAAAATGACAAAACAGAAACTTTATGCAGCAAGAATACTTTTTTTGTGTTTTTTAAAGCTGAATCATTGTGAAGTACACCGTAACAAAGCTGTTCATGATTGCATACAATTAATTTACCTGCCATTCTGTAGTCTTTTGCCCGCATGCCTGGCTGTCTTCCCCAGGGTCCCTCCGAGGGGATGGGCTCCAGCTTCCCTCCCCACCCTGAGCAGAGCTCCCGGCAGCCGAAGACCACCGGAACCAGCTGCAGCCATGCTGGAGGCTCCTCTCTACACGTTCGGACAGGCCTCATGCATGAAGGTACCGGCAGAGGAACCCAGGTGTGTGTGATCCCATCAACGGCCAACATCCAGAGAGAGACTTAAAAGCAAGCTCTCAGAAGCAAAGCAGCCACTTTGCAGCCATGTGCTATCTTTAGCCTACTCCTCCCTCTGGGAGAAACTGGCAATCTTCTGAGAGTTTCCTGCCCACATGGGACAGCCTTGCAAGCTTCCCATGGTGTATTCATATGCAAAATCCAGTAACAAGCTGGATCTCATTCCCCTGACCATGAAGAGCCCCCAGTGCAACATTGCTAGGAGGGCCAAGTTAAAATAGACTTCTAAGATCTCAGGGAAAAAACGAAATGAGATGTTACTGAGCCCGCCCGAGAAATTGGTGATTAACGGGATATTGTGATTTGTAAAAAACTAAAGAAGGCCGAGGGGCGAGAGCACTCGCGGGCTCTCCAGGCGGCTCTGTCTCACCGCCCGCGTCCGGTGCCCCGGAACCACTGTGTGTGCTGTCAGTCAAGGGCAGGCGACGGAAGGAAGAAGGAAGAAGGCCAAACTGGTTGCTCGATCCGTTTATTTCATTCTCTCTCTCCGCTTCTCTCCCGCTCTCCTGGATCTCTCCCCGTGGATCTGCCCCGTGGATCTGGCTCGTGATCTGGCCCGTGGATCTGGCCCCCCAACCCACTCTCACAGCCTAGTTAAATCTCCACAGCATCAGGGGGTTGGGGCATACACGTAGGTGTGGTCCCCATCAATAGGGTAAGGTTCCTTTCCCTCAGGGGATGCTTCTCCTAGGACTTAATTCTCTTTCAGCAGGAGGATCCACCCAAGGGTGGAGTCCCATGAATGTGTTTCTCTTCTCCTCAGCCAGCAAACATATAAGAATTCATAATATTAATTATTTTGTATGGACACAATAAGAGATGCATTAAAGCTTATAGAATTGCTCTCCTGGGGCCATCTCAATCTCAGACTACAGTGCTCAGGCCAGATCAGTCTTTCCTATCCCTGGCAGGGTCCCAGTCTCATAATTACTATTGGATCATGACAGCATTTGTCTATGATCAAGCTCTTAACTTATAGTTAAGAATTAGGCACTTTGGCCAGGCCCATCTCGATGCCAGGGTAGCACACAACTCACCGCTTGCCCTGGATCCTTCCTGTCCCACGTCGGGGACCCTACTTTGGGGTGCTAGGAACTGAGGGCAACTGCGGCTTAACTGGAGAAAGCAGAGGCCCGGGAGGGAATAATATTCGAGGCCAATTAATTCCCAAGTTATAAAAACATAATATTGTCTTCTTGTGTCTATACAAAACAGTCATAGCTTTAAAGTGAATAATTCAAAAGGCACAAGAAGAGGAGAAAGGCAATATTAACTTATATAATATAAATTCAGTATCCTAGGAAGGTCTGACCTTGCAAATTAGCAGAGTCGGATTAAGGGAAAGCCGAGGATTAACTCTTTTGGGGAAGAGAGCATGAAGAAGTGATTATAGCTAAACAAAGGGATGGGAGAGATTTGGGAACACCTTGATGGGTGTGACTGGGGTAAGCCTAAACTCTGGGTAAAACCGGGACAAGCTACTTTGTGGCAAGGAGGGAAAGGGCAAAGTAATGTCATCCTACCGTAATTGATTGTGAGATTGCCATTCTGTATTATATTTGGGTTGGAGCTATAGCACAGTGGGTAGGGCATTTGCCTTGCACATGGCCGACTGGGGTTTAATTCCTCCGTCCCTCTTGGAAAGCCCGGCAAGCTACTGAGAGTATCTTGCCTGCATGGCAGAGCCTGAAAAGCTACCCGTGGCATATTCAATATGCCAAAAACACAATGGAGACGTTACTGGTGCCCGCTCGAGCAAATCAATGACAACAGTGCTACAACAGTACTCTGTATTATATTTAGAATTAAAAGTATTTTTGCTTTAATACAGAATTTACTCTGTTACTTGCTTAGGATAAAAAATACAGTATGTACAAAGACACATTCACCTTCTAGAAAACAGGTACACATGATAGTTATGTATATATACATATATTTATGCATATGCATACATATACATGTATTTAGCACATGAGTGAGTATATATAAAAGTACATTTATGAAATTAGGCTCATGCTCTTATATCATACTCTAATATCATGAATAGTTCACTAAAATACATATTTTAAAATATGCATTTTAATGAACTACTAAAATACATAATTTAAGTTTATATATGGAACAATTTCAATTCACATAAAGCAGGTAGAACTGAAGTATACTACTTTGATTTTAGTTCAACTGTGCTCTCTATGGAGCCCTTTGACATTTTCTGTGGCATTTAAATATTTATATCATATTTCATGAAATATATTAAATATAACACAGACTTTAGTTACTGGGACAATTATTCCCATGCTTGAGCATTCTTTTGTAAGAAAAAGTTGAATTCTGGGAAGCCACATGACCTACGTCAGGTGATAAAGAGATCATTTAATAGTTTGAAACATTTGTTTTTTAGTCTGTGTTACCATCTATCTTATGAACAAAGAAACAATCAAATTGATGAAAAATCAACCATATTTCTATACTACCTACTAATTTCCACATCCAAGTGAAAAATATATGATGACCCAGTCACTTTGAGACACATGTCTTAGTGTAGCCGCCGTCCTGTGATTGCTTATGAGGCCTAGAAAAAATAATGACAGAATTTGTCATTTCTATTATAGATATTTCTATCTCCAAGAATTATAAACTGGAAGTCAGTATTATATTAGCAATTCTAATATAATATATAATAATAGTATAAAATCATTTACACCATCTACGTTCCTGAAAAACTGGACAGCAACCCATATTGTTTAGACATCCTGTGTAAATATTAAGGAAACTGCATTGCATCTCTCCAAAAATGTTTTTAAAACAGGTTGTTAAAGTACAAGTGTTTTAAAATTCTCAGATGCTCCTATAATGGAAATGTACTTTTATCTCCAGGGACCTTATAATATATGAAGTGGATTTATCTGCTAAGTAATATTTATCCAGTCAAGTAATGAATCAGAAATATGCTCCACTCAGAACTTTGATCTTAAGTCAAAATTGAACTATATATCTCAATGGATGGTTTTCTAGTTTCTTTTCCAACCCATATTTAAGTTTAAGGGAAATCAAGAAGCATATATCAGTATATCAAAATTTTATGAGAATTAAACCTATCTGAATCATTGAAGATTAAAAAATGTATAAAGGGAAAACTTCATTAAAATATTTGGTGACATGTAAGTACTACCAAGTGGACTATAAAAAGCCATACATATTTTTTAAAAAATTAATAAAATAGTCTAAGGAGATATTGTAGGTTTAAGACTCTTATTTTGCAAATAGTTTACCTTCATCCTAATTCAGCACCATGTATGGTTTCCTGAGCACTGCCAGAGTGATCTCTGAGCACAGAACCAGAAGTAATCCCTGATCACGGCTGAATGTATCCCCCAAACCAAAATAAAGAAAAAAATAATCAAACTTTACCATAAATTGACTTTTATACATTTCTTGTAATTCCTAAAGTTCCACATTTCCTTCTGATAGTTCATTTCAGCCTTAAAAAAAATATTCTAAAAATTCTTTTAGAATATGTTTGTTATTGAAAATTACTCATAGCTTTTCTTGAGCAAAAACAGTTTCTCAAACTTATTTGTTTTACTGATCCTTTTTTCCTTTTCAGGAGGGAAAAAAAAAAGTTCAGTCCAGAGCCCTTGTTGGAAATCTACCTTTAACTGTGAAACAGAATGTGCCCTGTACATCATTTCAGCACCGTGGGAAATACTGAGTGAGCTCAATTGGCTTTATTTTTTCATTCTAGAGTTTTGCTTGTCAAAATAGAATTTTGGATCGACATTTCTTTGCTATAAACCCTTTGTCCTACTGTGCTCTTATGTATTCCTGTTTGCTTGGTGGTTTCTGTTTGTTTTTTACAACCAGTTCTTGTATCTGGAGGGCAAATAAAGATTGAATAAAGAGTAGGCCAGAATTCATAGGTGGCTGCTTAATAAGGGAATTTGCTTAATTTTCAACATACCTGCCTGCCAAATTCTAAATACTTAGCCCTGCAGCTGGGTTAATCACATGTGTAATCCAGATGGCCTATGGAGTGCGTTGCTCTCTTAAACCTACTTCCTTTACAGTGTATCTGACCGTTGAAAGAGTACACAGAGGCAAATTCAAAGGACAGGGAATTTAATAGGACAGCTATTTAACTTTGTTTGACTTAAAATTCTTGTCTATAATGAACTACTTTTCTCTGGCCACTTTCAAGAATTTTCTTTATTTTTTGTACAGTGCTTTGATGTAGCTGCATAAGCAGAAAGAGCTTTTCTCTGGAGCTTGTCCTGGTTGTTAAATTCCTTGAAATGATAAGTTTATGTTCACTAAATTTGGGAATTTGGGGACAGACAAATTCATATTCAGATAATCATATGAAATATTGTTGTTTTCTTTCCCCCTGAGAATCCTTCGATATTAATGAATATAAGTTCTCTTTATACTCAATGTAGCAACTTTGTAGAACTTTGTGTGTGTATGTGAATGTGTGTGTGGGTGTGTGAGTGTGTTTAGAGGGGGGTCACACCCAACTATGCTCAGGGCTTACTCTTAGTTTTGTGCTCAGAGACCACTCCTGGCGATTTCAGGGGACAATAAAAGGTGCTGGGAATTGACCCTGGGTCTACCAAATGAAAGGCAAACACCTTACTTTCTGCACCATCTCTCCTGACACGATGCAGTGTCTTTTATAATTTTGCTTTCTCTGTGCTTCTTATAAGATAAGTTGTGCTTTTCTAACCTAAAGTCACTCTCTCTCTCTGTCCTCTGATGGGCTTTGAGGTCACTAGGTCAAATTTCACTTTAGAAATTGCATTGATGTCAAAGCTAGCACTTGAGTTATGTTTATATTGATTTTTCAGTTTTTATCTTTTCTCAGAAATTTAATGCTTCTTTTACTTAAAGGGCCTAAGTTTATAGATTGGAGCATACTTGTAACTGCTTCTGAGTCTTTGATCATTCGAACACCTGAGTGTCTCAGAGTTGGTATCTACTGACTTCCAAAGAGTTGCTCCAGCTATTCCCTCATCTAATATAAGCTTTATTTGCATAGAAGGTATGAATAAATCTCTAGGTAATTTACATAAAGCATTTGCATATTTATGAGTGTTAAAATTTGCATGACCGATTTGAAGGAATCACAGTTGATCTATACTGGAAATGGAAATTTATTGGGAATTAATATCTCCTTTTTTGCTCATGCATGCTTTTGTGGATTTTCACCTTGGCATTCTTTCAGAGCCTATACCAATTTTATTGTAGTATCCTATTTGTAGTAATAAATATTAATTTATTAATATTACAAATATTACTGCATATATGGCATGTGATCAACTCAGCTGGATCCCAGCACAACTATTATTCTGTTATATATTTAATGCTTCACCTTCACCTGGGATTAGAAAGCGTGCTTGAAAAGAAGCCTTTTATTGATAAAATTACCCAAATTCTTTGTTTAGTTCATTATCTCTAAGCATTTTGCTGTCATTAAAAGTAAAATATATTTCTATGTGCCCTAATAAAAGAATCACTTTGAGATCTAAAAAACTTAGGAAACCTGACTCCATGTCCAGAGTCATGGTCCAATGGGTAGGGTGCCTGCATTGCAGGAGACTGACCTCTATTTGATCCCCGACATCCCATATGGGTCCCCAAGCCCACCAGAAGTAATTTCTGAGCTTAGAGGCTGGAGTAAGCCCTGAGCACCATGAGGTGTGACACAAAACCATAAAAACAAACAAAAATTAAAAAATAAAAACTTGCCTCTATGATATTTAATGCAAGGATAAGAACAATGCATTTTTTGTATTTGTTTTAAAATTTCAATAATACATATATAAAAGTAAAACAATGAATCAGTATCATATGGTGTATTGGAGAATCAGGAAGAGCTCTTAACATCCTCTTATTTTGCATCTGTTTTAAACTCAGGGAGACAAAATCTCTATTACATGCAATGATTGCTGAATGGTTTTGCCTACATCATGAATAAATTTCATTAAATCTGGAATATGCATCATATTTTTAGTCAAACAAATGAATTAAGTCAATCCATTCACTAAACTCTTCACTTGCTTTGTAATCATCGTTTGAACACTCATCTCAGAGATGGTAAGCTATAATTAGTTGAGTTACTTCAATTCTTACAATCAATTAGAGACAGGGTAAGTTAAAATGCCATGGGGGGGTGTTTGTTTGATAAATATTCGGATGAAATTATCTCTCTACACAGAATGAAGTTTCTCAAATCAAAGACATATGGCAGAACAGCTAGTCCTATGCATTATAATTGCAGAACATGACTGATACAAAATTTCCCTCCTATCTAAAAAACAGAATTCACAATGTTTGTATTTGAAATATAACCATTATCAGGATGAAGAGATAATACAGAAAATAGGGTGTTTTTCTTGCATGTGACTGACCCCTGCTTCCATTCACAACATATATTGGGTCCCTGGAACACTACTAGGAATGATTTCTAATGTAGAGCCAGGAATAATCCCTGATTACATCCAGATGTGACTCAAAAAAAACAAAATAAATACAAATAAAATACACCAATTATCCTACTACATTTTCATATTCTATATTTATTCACATATCTCTTTCTTACCCATGAAAATTAGAGGCAGGTTATGGTGTTTATGAATGTCTAGGAATAGAGACAAGGGCCAATAAAAGGAAAGTTTAAAGAAACAAACAAGATATTTGATTAGTGGAGGGTAGGTGAGATAAGGGGAAAATTGAGATGTGGATATTGCCGTAAGAGAGATGTGCCTGAATGTGAGGCTGGCCAGGGTTGGTAGTAGGTTCTGGCTGTTAGAAACTACCTCTAAGGTTTGGAGAGAGTCATCCTTGTGGAAGTAGGTGGAAGAAAAGTCTTTTTGCTCCAGAATTTTTCTCTTGATTTCATTAAATGTGAAAGCAGGAAAAATACTATTACTTAGAAAATTTGTTGCTAATGCAAAAATTAAATGGATTTATAAACTGTTCAAAAATCATTTCCAAGTAAATTGCCTTTAGAACAGTCATTCTTAAATACGTTTATGTAAAGGGTTTACAGAAGTAGGCATGATAACGATGTTTTAGATTTAAGTGCATACTGTATATTTATGATTCAGTCTGAAAATGTCAATATGAGGGTTTCGATACCACCAGAATCATATTTATGCAGGTTGGACATTAGTATTTGCTCTAACCCCTCCATCTAGACTGGTCTATGGGACTCAGCATCTGTCTCTCTTCACTTCACTGCTAATTCTTGCAGATTTCTGGTAGAAACTTTCAGATTCCACATACTAAGACTTTGCAAGCAAGTTTTACACAGTTCTGCCATTTCCCAGCATTTCCCCTGACATTTCCTAGCCCAGTTTCAGGTGTTCTGCTCTGTATTTTGGTCTGCCAATGTTTCTGCTGGAATAGGAACCTATAAGAGGAACCCAGTCACTATCCTACCAGATCGTGTCTCAGAGATAAGGTGCCCTTATCTGTTTTGTAGAATTCAAGTGTCCAATACAACCATCTTGAATATCAATACTCTCTATGTCAATGTCTTTACCACCTGGATAGAGACTTACATTGTTATTTCCCTTATTCGGGTTGAATATTTTAAGATATTATTTCTGATCCCAAAGAGATGACATTTTTCACTCTGTTTTGCACCAATGGCTCCATTTTGTGTATAAGCCTTTGAGTCCAATTAGGCTTGCTGTTAACTAAATCTGCCTTGCTCTCTCCAGCTATTTCAATCACAAGTAATCCACATGGTACACAAAGCATAAAGTGACCTTCAAAATAAACTCTTGCAATGTGCTTCCTTTTCTGGATACTTGCTCATTACACTAATTAGGCCTAATGACAGTTTTCTCTGTTCAGTTCCTTTCCAGGATTATTTATCCTGGCAAATGAGAAGTTTCTACTTTCCTCACTATACTTAAGGTCCTGAAATTAGTCATAGTATGGTGATTTATAACCGGAAGTACTAGTTGCCTCTTCCTGGAGCTGCACAGGGGAAGCCATGTTCAAACAATTTATCCTAATTTATGATCCTTCAGGAGTTTCTAAAAACCCTTACGCATACATCTTTATCTCAACCATTGCCAGGTACATTTAAACTTATGTAAAAGTTCTGTGAAAGTATTTGATGTCTGAATGCATATTAGTAGCCTTTGCTAAGTGTTACGGGATGAAACAAAATTATTAGGAAGGTCTGGCATAGAATAAATTTGGTGCTTATTCAGCTAACTGAGGACTTTCTTAAAACATAAAAACAAAGTGTGCAGATAAGATCTTAAAGTTAGTAAGAAGAATCATATTTAAGCTACTTATAAATCAGAAGTTATTCACAAATGCTCTCGGATTTCGAGAAAAAATGAATTCTTATATGCACTCTGCCTTCATCCAGATGTACTTTTCCCCTTGGGTTACAAATAAGGAATCGAAGGAGGAAAATGAGCCTTCATTATTTTCTTCCGCTTTTTTTTTCTCACCTATCAACCTTTATATTATTTTCTAATACTGGTCTGGGATTTCAGGCCAATAATCAAGATTTTGAAGTGAGTAGGTCATTTTAATGTCAGTTAGTTCCTTACCAAACCTTTATTACAATTTTCCACCCCCACCTCCTTACTTGGCGACTCCTGACAGAAAGCATTTCCACAAGAGCCTCTTCCCAAAGAAATTAAGGTCAGTGAAAGGCCAAATCAAATGGTAGCAGCTTTTGAAAGAAGGATGAAGCATGCTTTTCTCAGCTCTATCCGGGAATGCAAGCTGAAGCATACTCTTAAAAAAGGGACTTTAATATTAAAACAGTGATTTTCTATAATAAAATTAAAATAATAGTTTTCTCAATACTTAATTTAGGCAATATATAGATTAACTAAATTAATGTTTCTCTATGCGAATAAATTTAAGTGGAAGCCAAGACATTTTAAAGAATCAATATTATTTCAAATATATGAGAACTTAAAGAGCTGGTAATAAAATGAACTTGGAAAATAAATAATATTTGTGCATGAGAAATAAGTGCAGATGGTTATTATCATCTTTATACAAGTTTTCCCTACACCAATGACATCCTTGTCATGTTAGAGTGATTCCTACGAGGATCCTAAAGACTTTCCTGCCTCCCTGTTTCTCTGAGTTCACCTGGCTCACCTAAAACACCCCCCAAAGTTATGTGCCATAATGCTTTTTTCTGTGCAAAATTCTATAATGCTTCCAGATACTTAGCAAAAGTTTGCCAGTTCTATATCCTCTGTGTTATTGACCCTTGCTTTAAAAGCAAATACCAGCAACACCACTTCTTTGCATCTGTTCTCCAAACTCAAAAGCAGTAACTACAAAGGATCCCTGCATGCCTATGTTCATTGCCACACTTGGTAAAATAACCAAGAGACGGAAAAAAACCCAAATGCCCAACTTCCAGATGAATTGTTCAAGAAGTTGCTCTCTGTATACACAGTGGATTACAGTGGAGGTCTAAGAACAAACTCCTGCAATTTTCACTATAACATGAATGGAACTAGAGGGTATCAGGCTTAGGGGAGCCCATCGGAGGCAAAGGGATAGATACAGAATAATCCCTTTCATATGTGGGAACTAAAGGCTCACAGCAAAGGAGCAACACAGGCCCAAAGACAACAGGGTGGGAGAACTAGTCCGCACAACTGAGTTCTTGGGGTCCTTGGGAGAGGAAGATGGGCACACTGGTGATGGCTGTGGAGATGGGACCATGGGCATGAGAAACCATTATTAGTAGAATAGTAAGCCCACAGAATATCATTTTTAAAGCAGATACTAGACATCTGGGATTTTCTGTTTGAAAACACTTGGAATCAGTCAAGACAGTGCTATAAATAGTATTCCCAAGTGACTCTAGAGAAGGAGCTTCAAAGTATACACTTCACAAGTTTTTTGTTTGTTTTGTTTTTGTACAAGATAAAGTTTAAGCCTGCTCCTCCACTCTGGGTAGAAAGGAGCTCTTTACCATTCTCCAGGAAGTGGAGTGAGTCCTTTATTTCAGCTGTTATTCTCTGCATGCTGCCTCGAAGACCTTACCCTGTGATTCTACAAACCCCTGATGTTTTAGCTAGTCTATGAGTGCTCTGTCTTCAATTACTTCCCTGCCAAACTCCTATTGATCTTTCTGCGTACTACCAACACTTAAATCACCCGTGAATGCCTTTCTTGATATATCCTATGAAACTTAGTCCTTTTATATAATTCTGCATGTTCATTACACTGGCACATGTCAAAGAGCGCTGCCTTTTCTGAGGAGTATGCAACAGGAGGGATTAGATGCATCAACTGCTTGAGTATATAATACTCCCATGGTCTTATTGAGAATTTCCTAGTGTTTAACATCGGTATGGGCTATTTTGCTACCTCCTTTTGTATAACTCTCCTCCTCACATTGGGGCTTCAGTGTTGTTATTGGAGGGTGAGGTTCTGAAGTGGGGAGATCTCAAGAAATGCTCAGTGGGCCCACGAGGCTACTCTAGGGGATCCTCAAACTGGAGGCTCAACACGAGAGCGGGGAGTTGAGTGTTGCTGGGACTGGGGGCCTCTGGGAGACAAAGGGGGCTGCAGGATGGGCATGCATGGGGTTCTGGGGATCTATCACAGTCTCCCCGCACATCCCCCTCTTTCTTCTTTCATTTTAAGATGCAAAATAGGATTTGCTCATCAATAAGCTTCCTAGAGTGTATGAGGAGCAGAATGTAAATGAAGATGAAACGTTTGCTGAGACTTTGCCTTGACAAAGGTTCCCTTGCCTGGGAAGGGTGGTCCCCACCATGAGCTGGGGTCTCTACAAGAGGAGGGGGTCGGGTTGCAATTAGGACACTTTGATCCCGACTTAGTGCTCTGAAGTGGGAGTCTTCAACACAGGAACTGTAGGAGAATGACTCATTTTTGAGGTCCTAGACTAGTTGCTAATGACTAGATGCGAATCCAATTTAATTTGTAATGCTATATATAGTTTAATGCAACATCTTCCTTTTATTAATTTTTATTCCAGTTTTGGGTTTGGGTACCTCACTTGGTGGTGCTCAGGACTTACTCCTGGCCGAGAGAACATTCCTGGCAGGCTCAGGGGACCATATGGGATGCCACAGATTGAAACCGAGTAGACCACATCAATATAAGCCCTTTACCCCCTACACTCTCCCCTGGCCCCTCATTAATTTATTTGCAATTAACATTGAAAAAATCAAGTCGAACACTGGAATGCAAGCAATTTGCATTTGGGTGGGTTTGCCCAAACCTGCAAATTTATGAAATTGGTTAAATGTCTATTTCAACAGAAGAGCAGGCATCCACTGAGGCATGCGTGTTTTGCATGCAGGAAGATTAGGTTCAATCCCTAACTCAGTATGGTCCCCTGAGCACCACTAGGAATAATACCTGAGCACACTGTTAGAAGCAGCTCCAGTTAGCACTGCCAGGTGTGGATTCTCCATATAAATGAATGAAAACAATAAAAGGCCTACTTTTAGCTCATTTTTATTCTATAACTAGGTACCTCTAAGATGAAAAATAATAGATGTGCAGTTTCAGTAAAATTGTACAAATATCAGTGTAATAATAATAAAATTAACTTTAATTACAATCTTCCTGCATGCCACCATATTTAATTTTCTACAATTTATATAAAATCATATAAATAATTCAAGTACATTAAGAGTTAAGATGTTTGACTGGACTTTTAATAAATTTGGCTCTTATAGTGACTTTACATGCTACAATTTTTTTAATTCAGAAATAACATTTAAATTTATTTTATGTTTAATAACTAACACATATCAGAACAGTGGTTTCTGATTGTTTCTGCTTTGAAGCAATTGCAAAAATTGAAATTTGCAGTATGTGTTTAACTTAGATTTTATTATTATAACAAATAAACTTTTAAATTTCCTTACTATAAAAAAACAAAAAAATAAACCACTTATACAAAATTTAGATGTCTACTACAATTTACAAGAAAAATATAGATTATCAAAAACTTTTTTCATAGCAAATAAAAGCTTTAAAATTACTACCTTACATTTTTATAATCCAATATCTAATACGCACAGGTAGCTTGCCAGGCTCTGCCCCACGGGCTTGATACTCTTGGTAGCTTGCTGGGCTCCCTGAGGGGGCCGGAGGAATCGAACTCGGGTTGGCTGCGTGAAAGGCGAACGCCCAACCACTGTGCTATCGCTTCAGCCCAAAAACGGTAACAATAAGTCTCTCAATGAGAGATGTCACTGGTGCCCACTCGAACAAATCGATGAGCAATGGGATGACAGTGACAGTGACATTTTTATAAACATCCATATATGTTTACTATTTTAAATAACTCATATCTATTTTATTTCTTATGTTGTCACTATGAAATCACAAATTTATTTTGAGTATGCATTTTCTTTTGGATCTCTTTATAATGATGAAAAGTGTTTATTCCACAAATTATTTCTACATATTAATAAATATTGATTTTATTTCTACAAGCAAATAAATTTATTATTCACTTAGAAGATTCAAGTTGTATAAAATAGGTCCAAAATAAAGATAACTATTAATACACAATGTAAAAGCATAAGTTCCTGCCAGTGAGAGCTGAATTTTGAAATAAATTTTTGATTATCCAAGTGTTCATTTCTTAATAGCAAGTTTTACATTCAGTACTATAAAGAGATTTATCAGAATCAAGTGCACTATAAAACAGGAAACAGTTTCAAAATTGGAATAAAGATTTTACATTTTGGAGCAAAGCACATATAACCTTTCATAAAAATACTGGCCAATTTTCTGTGCTTCTTCTTTTTTATTAATATCCCATTTCATAGTTGGACAAAGTGAGAGATGAATGGGCCCATAATGCATCTACAAGATAAGGCATTGGAAGAAAAAACTTATTCATTTCTTTTTCCACTTAAGAAATGGATGTATTAGATATCTACATATATGCAGTGCAGAGTAAGAGTCATAGATGTTTTCACAGTTTATATGAGACACACCTAGTATAATGGCTTTGCACAGAAAGAGATTACTTAGTAAGCATACCTGCCAAGCATCTTTCCTACCGGAAGCTTCTATTAAAATCTGCAGTCAACACAGGTGAAATTCTTTGTGATGCCATGCCAAATGGGCAGTCAAAACCATTTCAAGTCTAATATGCAATGTTTCAGACATTCAGAGTAATTCTGGTTAATTACTACTGGAACTGCATGGCAGAGCCTGGCAAGTTACTTGTGGTGTATTCGATATGCCAAAAACAGTAACAACAAGTCTCACAATGGAGACATTACTGGTGCCCATTTGAGCAAATCAATGAACAAAAGGACAATAGTGCTACTACTGGAACTGACACCCTCATTTCCATTTCCCCAGCTGCTAACTGCATCAACCTCAAATTCATCACAGCATTGCAGTAGATTTATTTCCACATGCTCATCTACTATTTCTAATTCTCTGTAAGAAATGAATCTTTCACCTATAAATTTTTTAGCATAATCTCTCAAAGTCAAGCAGTTACATAATCCTTATGGCAATAGAAGCTGAAAGGAAAAAACACTGGATATCATCAATATTCAGATTCAGGTCTTTTGTTGATTCAGAGCTTGGTAGGATTCTTTAACGATGGTCCAGCCTAAATCTTTAATGAAATATATCTGACCTTGGTTCAATATACTAATCAGGTTCTGAAATAATACTAACCTTCAGCGATATTTACCAATGTAGTTAGACATTTACATTCATTAGTGGGCAATGGAACTTCAAGCTTGAAAGAGGAGTCAGACTATGATAACTCTTAGGTTAAATAAGGGAAATTACTCATTATCTAACATTTTTGTAGCTGTTAATAATATATTCCTATTATCAAGAACACGATTTATGAAGAGAATTTCTGAATACTAAGGATAGGAATTTTTAAGAACTCTACTAGGGTTCAATTAACTCTACTAGAATATCACAAAATTTTGACACCAGAGGGCAATATTCTCTAGCAATAGTATATATATATGTTATATAGAATAGCATATGTTTTATATAGGTATATATATATAAATCTCATATAATCACAATTTATACATATATTACATAAAACCTTGGCTGGTTTTTCTATTGACAGCAGTTTTGTCCTTATTCCCTCTGATATTTTATATACGTGAATATATTCTGGTTTGGAGCATATAGATGAATACATGCACTATGTTTGAAATATTATTACTCTTACTGTTTTAATTACTCCACTGTAAACCATTAGGGATAGAACAAATAGGTCTACAGATTGGCTATCTAAGTATCTCAAAGATTCAAAGATAAACACTGCAGATAATGAAGGTTCAGTGTCTGGGAAACTACACATCTCCTACAACGTGGACGGTAAAAAGGATACAGCAGCATCAGTATATTCTGAATTCTGCTGTAGACATACTCATATTGGAATAAAAGCCGAAACGTAAACAGCAGATGACTGAATATGCAACTTGGTTACTTTAATTGTCTAATCACAAGAACAGCCATGCATCTCTTCTACAACTTGACACTAACTTTTTAAAATCCAGACGGATGCTTCGAAAGTGAAAGTACAACAGCAAGAACAGTATGGCAGACGCAAAAATACTCGGGAATTCAGGTTAAATCTATGACTAAAAAAAGGAAGATTTTATCATGTAACCTGAGCTGAATTTGGTCCTTTCTGGCAGGATTTTCAATGAATAAGAGTAAATTTACTGCAGAACAGATCCATTTGCTAAAACATCTGGAAGCTGCTATTTTTATAGCCTTTATTAGACTTTTATCTAATGTTCTAAAAATGTGAGAAAGCTTCTTCCTGACCAGCATTTAAGATAATAACATACATATATTTTTATGTAAAATATCAAAATATTTTCACTTTTATTTATTCCAAAATCTCTCACATATTTGAATTGCATATTGAGAATCTGAACAAAAAATGAGTTTCCATCTGTAGTTAACGAAGCAATAAAACAGCAGAGAGAAAGTTTAATTTGAAAAGAGGCAAGAGAGGAATTGAGAGTACATGGCTTTGCGAAGCTACAGAGAAGTCAGGATCTAGGGGATCTAGAATTTGTGCCAGGCACTTTCATGGATGGACTGGAGCGATAGCACAGAGGGGAGGGCATTTGCTTTGCATGGGGCTGACACGGGTTCGATTCCGCCGCCTCCTCGGAGAGCCCCAAAAACTATCAAGAGTATCCCGCCCGCATAGCAGAGCCTGGAAAACTACTCGTGGCATATTGGGTATGCCAAAAACAGTAACAACATGTCTCACAATGGAGACGTTACTTGTGCCCGCTCGAGCAAATCGATGAACAACGGGACGACAGTGCTCCAGTGCTCCAGTGCTCAGTTCTGCACTGGGTAGTAGACCCAAATAGCCGGAGTGATTTCCTCATATTCCCACAGCTGCCTTCCCATCTCAGAAAAAGGAATTTTCTCAGACAGTTCATGGAGTTTTGTTAATGGACTCTTTGGGACAAAGGAAGAAACCGCTTAGGACCAGGTGTTGGAAAAAGAACTCTGGAGGAAGCGTGCAGAATGCCCTAAAGCCAAAAAGGGGGATTTCATTCCCTTCATTCCCTTTGCACAAGTAGCCCTAATAGTAACAGGCATTTTGGTGAAAGAAGCGGGTCCAAATCAGAGGAGGAAGCTAAATTATCTTCTTTTTTTATATTACATTTCATTGAGGCAAAATCCATTTTATTATAAGTCATTAATAGACATGTACGTGAGTGGATGCTGAAATATAGTATATGCATGAAAGATGTTAGTGTTCCATATACAACTATTAGATTACATATATAATATTATTCTTTCACACATATTATTTATTAGCTTGCATGGGCCCCACCCTCCCAGAAACATTCTGAGGCGACAAAGTAGACAGCGCTAGCTCTGGGCCACTGCATCCTAGAAAGGTTTATTGATCTTTTATTGCTACAACTATTATGAGAACAGGGACAGCAATTTCTCAAGTCTAGTTCCAAAAGGATTAAATCTGACCAAGATTTATATGTCAAAATCTCCCGATTCTGTGGCAGGAATAAAACAGCATATCTTCAAACTTCACCTATCTCCCAACCAGAACAAATAATGAGGTTCTTAATATGTTTTTTAAAAAAATCCAGAAAGATAATATAAAATAATCATTTAGGTACTTGATTTGCATTTAGATGACTCTTTCCAAGCCCCAACCTTCCCCTTACACACATACTGTGTATGGTTTATGAATACCCAAGAGTGAACGCTGAGCACAGAGCCAGGAATAAACCCTGAGTATTAACGGGTATTGCCAAAAAATAAACAAAACTAAGATATGTTTGCTTGCCACCTTGACCAAATTTGGTTGATTTCGCACATAGCAAATGGCTGCATTTATGGATTCTTGGTATTTATCATATACAAAATGATTAGAATTTTTTTCTTATAGATTCAGCTATTCTTTTTCAGCAGCAAGGGTAACATTTGGGTTTTACTCAATGTCTTATACCAGGGGAGTGGATGAACATCAATATTACATTTAAAATATAGGAAAAGGTTAAGGGAAATTTATTTTTATGACAAGAGAATGTAATTTCCCTGACTTGGAATATCTATCACTGTTTTCCCTCTGCCTGTCCCACCAAAGTATTTTGAGGACAGGTAATTTGTTTCTTGACTGTCACAGGTCCACAAATTGTGCCCTACGATGGATCCTACCAAGTCTTACCCATACCTGACACATGTGATTTAGATGATTTATAAAATATGGGACTGTTGAGCTGAAGAAATTTAGATGAGAGTTTGAATTTTGAGTTGATGCTGTAAAAGAGACACCTTGAGAGGAGATGGATGTGTTTGGTGCCAAGAGGGGCAAGCCCCTATGGCAATCAGTGCCACATTATGGCCGGAATATTACTCCAAGTAATATCATGTTCTAATTCTCAGAACCCAGTAATGCGTTACAATGCAAGAGTTTTGCACATGTGATCACATTTAGGACATTGTGTCGATGAGTACCTTGGATGTGGTCCCAAAACAAAAACAATAGCAAAGTCAAAAAGCATTCCATTGTCCCTTGCTGAAGCAGAGGAAGAGATGAATATGGAATTAT
Organism: Sorex araneus; assembly: GCF_027595985.1. Lineage (NCBI taxonomy): Eukaryota > Metazoa > Chordata > Mammalia > Eulipotyphla > Soricidae > Sorex > Sorex araneus. Next base: position 369,272,679 of record NC_073313.1, read on the forward strand.
TAGAGGAAGGAGGCTACAGAATAAGACTTACCTCTAGAAAGCAGAGAAGTCAATTAAATGGAAAGAAAAGCAACGCATTTCACAGTTATACCTGCCAGACTTCTGAGCTCACAAAATTTTCAGAGAATAATTTGATACAGTTTTAAGATATTATATGTTTAGAAATTTCTTATAGCAGCAATGGAAAACTAGTACATATTGCTATGATACATAGCAAATATCATAGAACATTATAAGTTAGTATTAAATGCAAATGTTTATCAGTTGTAGCTATGTATAATACATGTATATATTTGCCATAAGCAAGTAATTAAAAAACTCTCAGATATACTAATGTATATTTATTTGCTGTTTTTCTAAATACCTCAGAAATGTATTCTTTTTCATTTTTGTATCCTTTATGGTTCTTTTTGTGGCTGTTTTTATGTAGGAGAATACACCCAGCAGTGCTCAGGACTTACTCCTGGATCTGTGCTCAAGAATCACCCTAGCAGGATTCAGGGGACCATAAAATGCTTGGGATGAAATGTGTCAAAAAATATCTGCCAACATGCCATAAAGTCCTACTATCTGTACTATTTTCCTGGTCTCTGTATTATATTCATATGTGTAGGATAACATAGCCTCAGGTAGTTTAGGTTTATTGGGAACTTTCCTCTGTCTGTGTTTATTTGTAACTTCCTTCTTAGTGTTCTGTTGACTTGTAAATATTGTTTTTCTCTTCTTTGTTTTTCTCTTCTCCTTGAGTCCTTTGCAAGTTTATTCAGAGCCATGTCCTTTTGTATGGGCACAGGAAAACTGTAGCAAATGTTATGCTTTTGTAACCTGGGAGTCATTTGACTCTACATGTTATTTTCCTCCTAAGCCTCAGCTGCCCTTACTTCCTAGCACCCCCAAAATAAAGGTCCCGACCAGGGATGGGACGGACCCAGGGCAAGCAGTGAGTTGCGTTAGATGCTACCCTGGCATCGAGATGGGCCTGGCCAAAATGCCAAATGCATGACTATAAGAGCTCGGTCATGGACAAATGCTGTCATGATCTAGGAAGTAATAACTAGATCCGGACCCTGCTAGGGTTAGGAATGATTAATCTGGCCTGAGTGCTGTAGTCTGAGTCTGTGGCAAGATGTTCCCAGGAGAGCTGCCCTACAAGCCTCAATGTATCTCTTACTGTGTCCATACAAAAATAACTTGTACTAAGATGTTGATGGAGGGCTTTCTTACCTTGATTTTGCTACCAGACCACGTGTAGCCTAGAGGGCAAGGTGGAGAGAGACAAGCAGGGGGCGAGACTGAGAGCGGGGAGAGAAGTGGAGAGAGAGATGAAAGATGGAATAAGAGGGAACTGATCAATCAACCGGCTTGGCCGTCATTTCCTCCTCTGTCTGCCCCACGGCCCAGGCCTCTGGAATGTCGGAGGGGGGGGCTGGGGGGGGGCGGCTGACGGGGTTCTCCCCAGGCCCCCTCTGCCAGTGGTTTTTCACATTTGTAAATGGCAGAACTAGCCCTTTTTCATCTTTGTATCTTCATTAGATCCTGTAACATGTTTTATCATTCACCCGATAAACATTTGGTAGAAATATTATAAGACGCTATATAGTCTATTCATTAAGCTATTTAAACATTCAATAAATTAAACTCTGGAACTCTAGCCCCATAAATCATAAATTCTTCGTTGTAAACCTATGAGCAGCTTTTTTTTTTTTTTTCTTTTTGGGTCACACCTGGCGATGCACAAGGGTTACTCCTGGCTCTGCACTCAGGAACCACCCCTGGCTGTGCTCAGGGGACCATATGGGATGCTGGGAATCGAACCCGGGTCAGCCTCGTGCAAAGCAAATGCCCTACACTCGGTGCTATCGCTCCAGCCCCCTATGAGCAGCTTTTAAACAGTTCTCAGAAATGATGTTTACAATTTTACTCCCATCAACTTTGCTGCCATTGTTGGATATTGTTCTAATTGGTATTGCTTTATTTTTGAATCGGAAAATATTATTGTTTCTAAGTTTACTCTGCTCTGGCTTATGCTTTTGCTTTTTAAGGGTGACATTACATTTGCTGGAAAAGTACAGGAGTAATGTCCAAATAACATTACTAATAATCCCCATACCAAAAGCGATGATAGATCACCACTGTCATATAGAGAACATTTTTTCACATATTCTTAGACAGAAAGAAATCAAGAAAAATTGAGCAAAATTATTTTATATGGAGATCAAATGTTGCATGCGATTTAAAAACTATGTAAATACTATAAATTCTGTAACATGTTTAGAGTTATGCAATATAGACAATAGCTATTATATAAAATAATATAATTGAAAAGATTAGTGAAATAGTTGACTTTAATTTTTCTTTAAAAATTTTGTCTTCCTGGACCAGAGTGATAGTACAGAGAGTAGGGCATTTGGGGCTGAAGCAATAGCACAGCGGGTAGAGCGTTTGCCTTGCACGTGGCCGACCCGGGTTCAATTCCCAGCATCCCATATGGTCCCCTGAGCACTGCTAGGGGTGATTCCTGAGTGCAGAGCCAGGAGTAACCCCTGTGCATCGCCTGGTGTGACCCAAAAAGAAAAAAAAATGAGAGAGAGTAGGGCATTTGCCCTGCAAGCAGCCAACCCTGGCTCCACAGATAGTCCCTGGAACCCTACCAGGAGCAATTTCTGAGCACAGAGCCAGGAGTAATCCCTGAGCACTACCAGGTGTGGCCCAAAACAAACCCCAAAGATTCGTCTTTCTGAATTTATGTAAATTTGGTTTCTCATTGATTTCTCTCATATATTTACAGACTTTAAAAACAATGTATATATTTTACACTGAGTTAGTTAAATTTACTCCGAAGTACTTTCTATTGGAAACTATTATAAATGAAAAAGCTTTTCTTAATTTATTTTTCATATGATAATCAACAGGAAGAAATTTTAATATTTATAAGCTGAAACTGATTTCCTATATTTATCTAGTTTTGTTTGATAAGATTTATTCTAAAAACAAACACAAACAAAAAATGTGATTCTTTCACACTTCTTTTTTGTCAAGTACAAGTGTATAGAACAATTCTTTAGAACAATATCTTCTCTTTATCTCCTTCCATCACACTTGGCTGTCACAGGATTATCTAGGCAGAAAAAGTCTACAAAGATAGGAGGAGTCTGCTTGAATTTATTAGCTATGGAAACAGCCTGTCACTCTTACATCATTGGCTGCAGGGTAATCCTAGGGATTGAAACACTAAGGGCCGATGCGTGACTTCCTGTTGACTCTAAGACCTTCTACCATTAAGAGCCACTACGGCCAAGAGAAAGGTCTGAGCTCTTGGCTTTGGGTGTTAGACCTTTTTCTGATCTACACTAGTTTTCCTTCATCTCAGTTACATGGTTGAGAGAACACCTCTTAAAGTTTTGGCAATCAGCCTCCTCCTAATAATAATTCAATGGTATGTTCATTCATTCAGATGTTGAGTTTTATACATGTGTTTATAAACATATATGTCTAAATTTATATGTCTATGTATACCTGGCTTTATAAATGTATATATAGTTTATAACTGTCACTGTCACTGTCATCCCGTTGTTCATCGATTTGCTCAAGCAGGCACCGGTAACGTCTCCATTGGAGACTTGTTGTTACTATTTTTGTCATATCGAATACACCATGGGTAGCTTGCCAGGCTTTGCTGTGTGGATGAGATACTCTCGGTAGCTTCCCAGGCTCTCCAAGAGGGGCAGAGGAATCGACCCCGGGTTGGCTATGTGCAAGGCAAACCCCTACCTGTTGCACTATCGCTCCAGCCCCATAGTTTGTAACATATGGATTATATATATATATATGCACACACATACATAGTCTAATATATCATAGACACATGATACATATATATATATATATATATATATATAGTCTATAAGTTAGATACTTATCATATTGGAGAAAAACAGACATACAAAACATTTCCCTTCCTGGGATTTACAGCTTAATGGGAATAAAAATAATTGGGCTAAATAAATGTATATGTAATATCACAAGAAAGGATAGTTTTCATGAAACAATAAAAATGAAATAGGAGAAGAAAGGAAAGATCTGGGAAAATGACTTTAAGGACTTGAGCACTTTGGGTTTGTGGGAATTCCAGGTACAAATACAACACTACGTGCTCTCCCCAGCACCCATCAAGAGTGGCTTAGTACTGTGCTAGGACTAATGGCCCAGAGTTTCTGGGCCAGCCCCTCCCTTCTATCAATAGAAAAGAGTGGTTGGAGAGATCGTGTAGGGGTGATGCCCTTGAGGACTGGAGAGAGAGTAGGGCAGGTAGGGCATTTACCTTGCATGCTGCTAACCTGCCTCCGTCCTCAGCACCTATATGGTCCCCTGAGCCAGCCAGGAGTGATCCATAAGCACAGCCAGGTGTGGCCCCAAAATAAATAAAAGAAAAATGGAAAAGACAGAGTTTAGTAGAGTCTTTTTAATAAGGTGATTAGTGCTAACACTATTTCACAGAAATCTATAAATATGCCTTGTGCTAATTAATTAATACCGAGAGTAGTAGCACTGTAGCACTGTCCTCCTGTTGTTCATCAATTTGCTCAAGCAGGCACCAGTAATGTCTCCACTCTGAGACTTGTGACTGTTTTTGGCATATCGAATATGCCATGAGTAGCTTGCCAGGCTCTGCCCTGCAGGCGGGATAATCTCACTAGCTTGCCGGGCTCTCCGAGAGGGAGAAGGAATCGAACCTGGGTCCGCCACGTGCAAGACAAATGCCCTACCCGCTGTGCTGTTGCTCCAGTGGTAATACTTACTTACTTACCGAGAGTAGTACAACCATTAAATTACTTATGTTTGAAAAGATATTCTAGTATTTTTTTAGAATTTTAATTAAAAATTCATATCTCTTCTAGGATGGATATTCTAAGTATACATATGTAATATAGTTTTAGTGTTTATCTAATGTACAGGCAGATAGACAAATACATTAGTATACATAATCACAAAACATAGTTTAATATTATCTGATTTATCAGAGTATATATTATGCATATATTACATACTCTGATAGGTCAGATTGTAAAATAATATTTATGTATCTATATGTGAATATTTTTTATACGCATGCATATATAGTGTGAAATATCTACTGTTTACTTCACATAGTGGTGATGGAATTAAGTGAGTCATCATGTGAAGCATTTGGCACATAGGAGGTAGATTATAGTGTTGGTGAATCTGAAATGACTGTCAGCAAACACTTTTAGACTACTGAGTAGCAACATGAGTTTTGTTTTTAAACAATATTACCAGGTCTTCTGGGACATAGAAATGGGCAAAAAATTGGAAAGACATTTGCTGAGTACAGCTTAAGGTTTTAATTTATTGGGTCATCTTAAGTGTAGAATATTTTTCTTTTCTTTTTGAAAAAGATTTTCTAGAGGTGGTTTGGCTACTGTTCTCAGATCAAGTTTCTTTATATAATAATTCAGATTGTCAACATTTAGTTAACACCAGAGTTGCTGCTAGAAAGACAGGAAAGAAGACTCATCCATTACATTTCAATAATTTACAATGGAATCTGAGAGAAAAACCAACATAAAAAATTAAATACTAATAGGAGCTGAATAAAAATAAAGCCAAGTGACATACTGGGGTTAATAAACAAGCTTAAATGCTATTAGACATCTTGTTAAAATAAATCATATATATAGAGTTTCTTTATGTGTGAACTATGTACCAATTAAATTTTTATAGAAGTTAAACTTTCCAAATCTCTATTTTCATGTAATGAGTGATATATTTTAAAAGTTGGCAGAATTTCTTCACATTTAGCCCAAAGTCTCATTTCGTTTGGTTAATCTGGCTCAGCTCAGTGCATTTTATCATGTGCACGAGACAGGAGCTTGGATTTTGATTTTCTGGATGCTTTACTGAGGACCGTCACTTCTTTCTGCATTGATGACTCTCCTCACTGTCTAGCAGTTGATACCTTGTGACTGGCTAAGGAACATCCCAAATTTTCACAACATGGAACAAAATGTCATGGTGCGAAGCCATGATGGGCCAGTTGTCTTAGAAAAATAACTTACATTCTGAACTTGAAACCAACTAATAGTGCCTTTGACACACCCACAACCCTCATGGAATTTAATATATCTCTTGCAATATTAGTACCTTGAGCCTAAATCACATTTTAGTAGAACTGGAAATCCAGATTATTAAATAAAATTTGAAATTTATAGAACATTAATTTACTTGGGATTTTATTACTTGGAATGATATAGTAAATATTGCATATATACATATAAATCATTTTATTTTCTATATTATCACATGGAAATTTCCTCTTTTTTTTTTTTTTTTGTTTAGCTTTTTTGGGTCACACCTGGCAATGCACAGGGGCTACTCCTGGCTCTGCACTCAGGAATTACTCCTGGATGTGCTCAGGGAACTATATGAGATGCTGGGAATTGAACCCGGGTCGGCCACATGCAAGGCAAACGCCCTACCCGCTGTGCTATTGCTCCAGCCCCTCTCTCTTTGTCAAGGATAGAAATCTTTATTTCCATAAACTTGAAAATTCATGACTTGAATTCCAGTGATGTAATGCTCTAGGTCTCACTCCAATTTGCTTCTCACTCAATATATTGGGAAAAAGAGGGGAGTGAGCACTAGCAATGGAGCTTGGGTGTTTTACTCCTTGGAGTGAACCCTGAAACTGCAGCGCACTCTAGAATTACAGAGTTTAAGGAAGTATCCTGCCTTTTCCCCAATGTCCAGAGGAAAGACATCATTATTTGCTTATGGAATAGTTTATTGGCTATATTATGAAATGCAATATATTTTTCATCTACCAAAAACAGTAACAATGATGGGCCTCATTCCCCTGGCCTTGAAAGAGCCCCCAACACACTAGCTAAACTAGCACTTGACAGGGATGAATGGAGACGTTATTGGCGCCCTCTTGAGCAAATCAATGAACAATGGAATGACAGTAATACCATGATACAGTGATACCTTACACTTGGACTTGTCTTCTTTTGTAGAAGAGTTTGATTTTGTTCAATTACTTTTTCACTCATTGTCCAAGTTCTATAATCATGATTTGCACTTCTCTGCTGACTAATGATGATGAGTGATAGTTACGTGCTTATTGGACATTTGTATATGTTTGTTTTGAAGTATCTGTTCAAATTGTTTGCCGATTCAGGGGGATTTTATAATTGGGTTATACATGTTATAGATATTTTTCTAATATATTGTGGATATAAGCCTTTTGTAAGATGTACTTTTAAAATGATTTTTAATGTATTTTTATTTTGTTTTGGGGGGGCACACCTGGATCTGATTTGAACCCAGGCTTACCCCTGACGCTGAGCTCAGGGATCACTTCTGATGGTTACTCAGAGGATCACATGAGTGCCAAACCTTGAGTAAAGGCCAGCTGAGTGCAACACAAGTGCCTTAAACCCTGTACTATCTCTCCAGCCCCTATGCTCGTAATTTTGTTAAAAATTCACTGAATGTTTATGTCATATTATATACACGATCTGTATAGTCTTCTCATCTCATTTTTTTTTCTCCCATCAACCTATTGGTCCAGTGCTCCCTCTTTTTGGCATTGTCTTGATTATTGCATGTTTAAGATAAATCATCCTAATTGTTGTGCTATTAAAAAGCCTTTTGACTTTTCTAGGTCATTTGGCTACAGAAACATTTAAATTCTGCCTGTTAATTTCTTCCTTAAAGATTGATGGAACTATAATGTGAATGAATTCTATCTACAGGTCAATTCAAAGAGAATGTCCATTCTTAAAATGCATTCAACACTTATATTATTTAAGAATAATTAGAATTATTAAATAATAGTAACTTTCTCTTTACAAAGTTTCAAACTTGTTCACTAACAGATTATCTACTTTTGGTTATATTTATTCTTCGTAGCTTATTTTGTGTCATTTATAAATGCTTATTTCATTTCCTATTAGTTGTCACTATTTTTATTACATTAGTAAATCTTTATTAGCATCTGAACATCTCTAAATTAATATATTTGTTCTGCTGGTAATGTTTTTTGTAGATTCCCTAAAATTGTATCAATAAATAGCTATGGCATCAGCAAATCAAACGATTTTGCTTCTTTGTTCATTCTGTGTATTTTTTTTCTTTATCTTATCTCTTGTACTAGTCAAGAACCAGAGTTAAATGATGAATACAGGTGGGGACAGAACACATTTCTGCTTTTTATCTGAATTTTAACATTAACATTTTGATCATTAGATATGATTGTGTATTTTTTCTTCATTTTTCTATATGCTCTTGATCTACTGTGTAAGGTCTTGTAATTCCTAGTTTGCCAAGAGAATTTACTCATGAATGAATTTTAAATTATGTCAAATGTCTTTTTGGCATCTATTCAGATGATTGCTTTGTTAATGTGACTAAATACAGTTCTTAATTTTCTCAAGCCCATAGAATCTTTTAAGTGTTTTAGATAGACTACATTTGGTCAGGGTGCATTATCTTTTGTATGTAATTACTTAAATGGATTTGTTAACATTTTATTAAGGATTTAAAATCTGTATCTCTCAGAGATTTTGTTTTTTTCTAATGCCTTTCATTATGAAAGCAGTAATGCTAGGCTCACAGACTGAGCTAGGAAAATGTTCCTTTGCAATCTGTTTTCTAAAGAGTTTTGCAGACGAGCACTATTTATGAGTTATTTTCTAGAAGTCACCTGAAAACCATTCTAGGCCAGTGTTTTCTTGTTGTCTGTTTATTTGGGAGAAAGAAGGACCTTCCTAGGAGTGATCAGGAGGCCAGGGAGGGACTCCCCAGGAAATCTTGGCCAACTCATTAACAGTCAATATACGGGTCCCCAGATGCAGTGGCACTCAGGCCCTGAGATGCTACCAGGCCACTGGGCAGTGTTTGGGGCCTCCAGGGCTGTGCCCTTCCATGTCTGAGGTCCCACGTGGCACTGGGGATGGAACCAGGGACTCTTTGCGTGTAAAAGTACCCACCCTAACCACTGTATCGTCTTTCTGGCACCTCTCATTCTTTTCTTTTGTTCTAATGGAGGTTTTTAATTCTACATTCAACATTTATTTAAATTTAGTCTTTTATTTTGTGTGTCTTTTGGAATCAGTTTTGGTAATGTGTGTCTTCCAATACTTCTCTCCAATGTCTAAGCCAAAGGCCTCATGCAAATCTATGTCCTATTAGCAAACAAGCAGAAACTGTTTGCTAGTGCTCCAAATCCACCCAAGGATCCTGGTGCCAACTCCCTCCAAGGGTCGGTATCACAGATTTTGGGAAACATGGGCTAAGTGGTCAATTTGGTACATAAATTATTCATAATATTATAGTTTTAGCTATTTGTGAATCTGTAATTCAGAATATAAACTATAGGACCTGTTAGGAATTTTCTCTTTTATTCTTAATGAAACTATGTATTGGCAATACTTGTCATCACTATAATTAGAAAATGATTAATTTAATTAATCTACCAAAGACTCATCTGCTGTTCATTGACATTATATATTTTCAAAATTTTATTTTTGTTTATTAGTGTGTTTTACTCTCCTTTCCTCCATTTCCCCTGTGCTTAATTTTCCCTCCTGTTACTTGAGGTGTGACATAGTGACTGGTTCTGGAAAGAGCTAAATGTTCCCCAAAGTTTGCACAGAGTTCGGTAGAGGCACGGTCTCAGGGGCTCTGCACACATCCTGGCATCAAAGACTGAACATGCAGAAGGAAAAAAGTCAAATTCAGAACATTAGTGCCATGAGAGAAACTCCCTCCTATCTGCAAGGATTTGGTCTTCCAGCCCCCTTCAGGCAGGGCTTAATGTTCTCTTTATAAAGCAAATGGGCTTTAATTGCCTGGTCCATTATCATGCTACTGAAAAACAGCATTTGTGATCCTTTCATAATGGGTACCTAAGATACTGAACACTATTACATTTCACTTTAAATTTAAAAGCACTTATTTACAATAAAGCTCTGACCTTGATTCTCTGCTTTGCTTTTCTATGTTGAATCACTTCCAAAAGGTGAAGCAATGCAAGTTAAGGCATATCGCAAACTACTAAATTAAAAATTGTTTCTGTAAATGAAACACTTACACAAGGACCCCTAAATATAAAAATACAAAGAAAAAATGCCTATTTTCTTCCACACCTTTTTGCCAAGACTTGTCTCAGAAGCAAAGAGAGCTTAGCTAACCAATGGTTGAGTTAGATGCAAAAATGTCTAAAGTCAGTGCAATTTCTTTAACATGACTTTGTGTTGATTCAAATCATTATTGATGCTATACTTTACTACCATGTTAATTTACAATACATATTCATACACTTAAATATGTGGGAAATGGCTACTGTCAAATGAAAATCGCTTGGCATAGATTGTCAATATAATAGTTTACATTTTTTAAAAATTCCTTATTTACTTTGAAGTAAAGTGACATAGAGGTTAAACAAATGCTCAGAAGTTGAATTTTTGGTTCATTCAACTCCCATTTCCCAGCAGTATAACTTAGAACATGTTGAAGACATTGTATTAATATAATTTTCAACAGTCAATTTGTTGGACATTTCTATTTTATTTCACACTACTTATCATTAGCATTTCTATCATCTCATGTTTTTCCTTCTCTTCTGTCCCAATTTTCACTATTGTTCTGTATTTAAGTTGTACAGTCAGAAGTATGCTTCATTAGGTTCTGTCCGTGGCACCACACATGGTCCCCTGAGCACCTCCAGGAGTGACTCCTGAGCCCAGATTCAGAGTACAGAGAATATCTGGGTGTGGCCCCTAAACAACAACTAAGATTGTCACCATACAATGATACAAGTATTGCTTACACAATGATGAAAACATTAAACTTTTCTGCTCATGATATTTTAATTACTCTTTAGTATCCCCAATTTTGTTATGATTTAGTCCTAAACTGTCCTCACTGACACTGTATTCTATTGCCAGCTCTCATGTCTTAAGAGTCCTAGTGACATAGTAAATCTGGTGATAATTGTCCTTGTTTCACCTGTGCTACCACAAATTCAGGTTTGCAGGTGTCTATGTGTGTGGTGTGCGTGTGTGTGTGTGTGCGTGTGCGTGTGTGTGTGTGTGTGTGTGTGTGTGTGTGTATGATTTGGGGACTCTACCTGACAGTGCTTGGGGTTTGTATGGCAAAAGATATTAGATCAAAAATTCAAAGGCACCTTAACCAAAGAAACTGGGAAAAAAAAATATTTGCACACTATCCATTTGGTAAAGGAGAAATATCTAAGATGCATAAAGCACTCACAACAATCAACAGGAAAAAAAAGTCCAGCAACCCCAGAAAAAAATTGGGGATGGAAATGAATAGAGTCTTACATGAAAATGACACACAGATGTCAGCAGGCATTTAAAAAAACATGCTCCTAGTTAGTGATTACCAGGGAAATCCATATCAAGAGAACAATGAGCTGTCTTCTGACACCAGAGATAGACATGCATCAATAAGATTCCAAACAACCACTATTGGTTGGGATGTGTTAGAAAAGGGACCTTCTTCCAGTACTGCTGGGAACATTTTCTAATCAGTATCTGTGGAAAACAGTATGGAGATTTAAATATCTAAGAATCACATCTGACCCTGCAATCCCACTTTTTAGAATCTATTCCAAAAACATTTTTTAAAAAGTATAAGATATATACACACACCAATATTGACCTCTTCACTAAGTATGATTACATGGAAACAACCTAAAAATGCAACAACAGATGATTTGATAAGAAAGTCGTATGTTTATACAATGGAATACCATGAAGCTAAAAGATTATTTCTTTCCTTGAACTAAACATAAATACTTCAATTGTTAAAATTAAAAAAATTAAATAACAATTAAAAATTGTAACAATTAAAATGTATATGTATGTATATATATATATATATATATATATATGTTTTTGGAACCATACCCAGATGTGCTCATGGTTTAATTTTTACTTTGTGCTCAGGGATTATTCCTGGTGGGACTCAATGGACATTATGAAGTTCAGGGGATCAAACCAGCGTTGGCAGCATGCAAGGGAATTGCCCTGACCACTGAGCTATCTCTTCCACACCAGCAATGTAATTATTATCTGAATGTGATTTTAGTGGCAAAACACTTCTCCTCTACATACTGTATATTTAATATATTTGAGTTGGCTGCTACTTGGTGATACAATAAGAATTGTGAAGAATATATATAAAGGTTAAATACAAAATCTATCAACTGACATTTATAAAGAAGATTTCAATTTTTTGTTTTCTCTCTTTTTTTGGGGGGGGGGCCCACCAGGCAGTGCTCATAGCTTACTCCTAGCTCCGAACTCTGACATCACTCATGACAAGACTTGGGGAACAATATTTGTGTGGCACCAAGAATTGAACCTGAATCAGTCATGGGCAGGCCATACCTGCAATCTTTGTTCTTGCAAACGTTCTGCTGTGGGCAGTTTGTGTAATGATATAAAATAACTGGCACGATGAATAGTGGAAAGAACTGTATAAGTACTTTGAGTAGATGTTTGCATTAGGAAGAGTTGGTAAAAGAAATTAAGATAATTAACAGGTCCCTATGAGGCTATTTCCAGGTTTATCATAACTGTGTGTGTGGTCTCATGCGTTGATCCACTGCAGTATGGAAATATTTGAGTCCAGTTTCTGAATTCTTTTGCAGGCCCTGCAGCATACTTCTGACTCACAACTAACCCTTTTCTATAGTGAGTAGGAGGATTATAGCTGCATATCACTGAGATTTCCCTGAAGAGCTGACCTTATCTTCCTGAAGTTCTTATCCTGGCAATCTCTGTCCATTTTCTAGCACTTGAAAACCAATTAAAGATTCCTGCATATTTTCTCCTGCAAGTCATTTACAAATGACACTATCTGGATGGCTATTTTATAGGAATTGGCAGTAGAGTGTCTTTTATTAAAAAACATAAATTCTCTGAAAGAACCAATATACCCCTAGGAAAAAGCTGAAGCTGAAACACTTTAAAAATCCCTGCCGTTGACTAGAAATGACATTTAAACTAAAGGTCCAGAGAGATTTGACAGTACTTTCATGAAAGCATTATGACAAGAACTTTAGTTCTATGAATTTTATATGAACAACATTTTTTTTCGGAGACTGACAATTGCAGATAGATTCTGTTATTACTGAAAAGTACAGACATGTCCTTTTAGCTCAAAATGAAAACAGCCATTAGTTATAGATAAATGCTTTTTTAAACCTTTACCTCATCTGTTTTAAGTTGCAAACCCTCAGAGAAAACATACCTAGAATGTAAACAAGATTTACCCCCTCTCCCCATAGCAAATGTTACTTATAATAGGATGGTATGTCAGAAATTCACATAATTCACTGTCAAATACTTAACCTATTCCTCAGATCAGTTCTCGCACTGCTATCCTACCCGACAATGAAAGAAACTAGGACTGTCCTGGGCTCATCATAATTTTTATGCACTTCCGTGGCTAATAGCCTTCATATGTCTCACACAACTGAGAAAGATGTAGCTGACCAAGCAGAGGAAAGACAAAATGACAAACAAACAAACAAAAAACAAAACAAAGAAAAAAAACATATCCCACTTGGAGGATCTAAAATAGAAGCCTATAAACACTGGATTCTTTTTTCAGTAAAATGTTTCTCCCATTCAAAATATAACACATTAAAATATAACAGGGATATAAAAGGTAATTTGCCTTTTATATCAATAATGCAAATCACAATGCCTGACAGGGGTGAGGAGACAGACAGGAGTGAGGAGAGAGGGAGACAGAGGTGAGGAGAGAAAGAGAGAGGAGTCAGGGGTGGGGGGACATGGCAGGGAATTTGGGGACACTGGTTCTGGGAAAGTACACTGGAGGTGTGGGTGTTGGAATACTGCATGACTTAATTACAATCGTGAACAGCTTTGTAAGGGTCTATCTCATAGTGATTCAATAAAATAGTTAAAAAAAATAAAAAATAAAATATAACAGGGAGCTTAAAGGCAGCTCTTCATCAGAAATTTATGAGCACATTACATAATTATTTTCATCATACAAATAACTAGGCTGAGAATGAACAGCACAAATAATGAAACAGTAGGTGTTACCCAATTTTGAGAATGCTTGTACAATGCTTTGGGTTTACAACATTCCAGAGATTTCTTTTTTTTTTTTTAAAGAATTTACACTCACATATTTTTCTTCGCATTTGGCAGTTAATAAACTTACAGTAATCACATTACTAGCTATGGCTTTTGTAAATGGAAGTAATCCCTTGCTTGCATGCTTTGGGGATGGGCGGGGCAACACTCCCTGGTACTCAGGGTGGTGCGTTATAGGTCACATCTGGCAACGCTCAGGGTTCCTGGAGACTGAAGCTTGGTCAGTGTGTGTGAATGTCATCGCCTTCTCCCTTGGACTGTCTGTCTGACCCCAAGGATTGTTTTCTTCCATGTTTACATTTTCTCTTCTCTAAGCTGAGTCTGCATTTTTCTTAGGAGTTACATGAAACCAAATTTTTTTTTTTTTCTGAACAAGTGTTGAGGGTCTGATGAATTTTGAGTTGTGCTTTATTCGATATCAACTCCGGATATTATCTTCAGTAGGATATGTGTGGATGATAAAGTTTCTTATAGATATTTTGAGTGCAATAGACCTGACTTTAATTTTAAAAGTGTAGTATAGAAAGAGTGATCGTATTTGTCATCAATATTAGAGGGAAAGGTTTTATTTAAATTATTCTTTAACTAATAACAGATAAAATATTGATAATAAATTATGTTAAAGTAGCATAGTTTCTAGAGTATGTAGCTCCTTCAGCCTAGATTTCATTTAAAAATTCTAACAGATGCAACTAAAATTTTCAGGTGGTTTTCTGTCTTAATATGAAACAAATCAAAATAATTAGCAATGTAATGAGCAATGTAAAGAACACCAATATACAAGTCTTTGAAATAAACACAACAAAAGTCAACTCTAGCCTATTTACACCATGGTGTTGATTAAGCATTTGTGGAGTGATGCTATGAAGTTGCTTAAATGTAGCATATACTTACATATAGCAGCTTTATGATTGAGACCAGAATAATTCTATTTGGAAAGTAATAAACTCTAAAAATCCTGAGACCATAATAAGGTTAGCTATAACACTACATATTTCATTGTTTACTTTGTTTCTCAATATTTCTTTCCTATGTACTTTCAAAATACACTTCTATTTCTTTCCTTCATGAATTCCTCAAAAATTAGCCTCTAGGTTCTAATCATTAGTTAGCCATAATTTGACCTATTAATTTTGTTAGGAAAATAAATTTTCTCTCCAGAGTCACTTTGTAAAACTCAAATAAAGCATAACCCAGAACATGACTATATTACTTAAGGCTTACCAAGGAATATCAAGCTTGAGTAGGTAACCATCTGCAAGCAAAATCTTCTTATGTATGTCTTTTTGGAGGCTGGAATTGTTAAAATGTTTTCAGGATTAGGTAACTGGACCCCTTGATGAAAAGATAATTCTAGGGGAAAAGATTTTTCTCTTGCTTTTGGCACATACAGTTGTCTGTTTTAGTTTGCTTGTATTCAACAAATGTTCATAAGGAAATATTCCACTTTCTTAGATCTGCAGCTACTACTATAATAGAGAGACCCTAGTTTTGACATCTTCACATAAACAAATTTTGTATTCTTCAATAAGAAAGTCTGGAAAGTAAAGGTTTTAGCAAAAAGGACAAGAGTCAATCTTAGAGGGATTATAACTGGAAATAAGAAATGACTCCAAGTAAATTAAAGCAAGATGAGATCATAGGGGTGGCCACCTAAATTGATTGAACCAATGACCTTGTGAGATATATCACCCCTTTCAGATCTCCCCGTCACTATCTGCTGCTGTTGTGTGTGAGTGTCTATCTTTCTTTCTATCTCTGTTTGTCTGTCTGTCTCTCTCTCTTTCTACCTCTCTCTCTCTCTTTCTCTCTTTCTCTCACACACACACATACACACTGCTCAGAGTAGGAAAAATTATAAAGCAAAAATACAAATCAAGAAACTTTACTGGAAATCTACCCTCCAAGCAATTAGGATTTGGATTTCCAGCCCCTAGGAGGTTAATAAACTTTATTTTGTGTGTTTAAACCACCTTGATATGGACTTTGTAAGCTAGTAGACTGATACAACATAGGATCCAGTGCTAATCAGCCTATTTTATATTTTCCAAAGGTCTGGGGATCCTATTCTAGAATTAATTTTTGAATTAGTCTCTTTATTTGTAGGAATGATCAGTAGTGGGAGAAAATGACATGTGGGTTTAGAATTTCTTCCATAGGACCTCCAAAGTGAGGACCATTGTCAAACATAGGAGGTCACTCACATTTAGCTCTGTTAGGAGAGGAAGAAGTCAATAGAATTACTGGGGATCAATGTTACAGCATCATCTTTGTCTTCTACTTCAATAAAAATTCCCTCTAATGTTACCCCTTACAATCAGAGTAATGTTGTATTTCTCTGATATAAAATAAAAGTGGAACGTTAAAACTTTTAGTGAACTCAATTTCTTCTCTCCTAACCATCTCTTTCTCTTTTAGGAAAAATCCTTCAAAGTCATTCCTATATTTTACTACATATAGTCTAATCCTCTCTCCCAATCCTTCTTAAATTTGGAACTCAGACATTCTTTCTCATCACTCCACTATACTATCCAAGCACCTCATTGACTTCCATATTATTTAAATCACTATAGAACTTTATGCTCTAATTTTACTGGGCTTAGCTAATCCTTTTTAATCAAGGTTCAGTGTCACTTGACTGAATCCTCTTTTTCTTCTTACCTCTTAGTCCCTTTTGGTCTCATATTCTCACTAATTCTATTTTCCTAGACCTTCTCAGTTTAAGATAAAAATGTTAATTCTTGATAATCTTTTCATATTATTTACACGAATTATTTTGGTAATTTCATTCATAATGGTTTGCGTCATCTGCATGCTCATGATCACTCAGTTCCCATCTTCATCATGAAATACTCTCAAAAATCCACATTAATAGTCCCAGCCTACGTGTCACCTTCATCACTATAAACCACTTTTTTTTAACTTTGTTCAAGTAAAAGTGCGAAGAGACATCTTTAATTTTCTGATGTTTTTTATAATATCCATTGTTTAATTTATCATAAAATATGTTAGGTTTATGTAAAAATATAACAAAATTTTAGTATTTACGATGTTACTAATAAAATATTTTATGGATTACTGGATTGGCTTTCATTCTTATTTTCCCAAAGTTGAAATTCAAAACTATTCTTCTGTGTATATTTGCTTATATACTCAGTTAATCTTTTGTTCTGTTTTGCTTCTGGGCCACACCTGGCTTGCTCAGAACTTATTCTTGGCTCTGTGCTCAGAATAACTCCTGATGGGGCATTTGGGACCACAAATTGTATCAATGATTAAACCAAGGTTAACCATGTGCAATGCAAGCAACTTACCCATTGTACTATCACTTCGCCTCCATTACATTTTGTTAAAATGTATATTAATTTATTATATGCATGTAGATACACAGTATCACTGTATCACTGTCATATCGTTGTTCATCAATTTGCTCGAGCAGATGCCAGTAATGTCTTCATTTGTCTCTGTCTGTGTAGTATAGCCCAATGGTGTTTGCTCACTCCAGGAACACAAAGAGCATGTTGTTGTTATTGTTTTTGGCATATGGAATATGTCACAGGTAGTTTGCCAGGCTCTGCTGTGGCAGATACACAGTATATGCCTAGTATTAATGTATTCAACTCTTAAGAGATAATGTAAATATTTGAAATGGGAACACCAAGTAGAGGATGTTGGGAGGACCCACTCGGGTTGAAAGATGCGTGCTGAAAGAGTAGACTATAGACTGAACATGATGGCCACTCAATACCTCTATTGCAAACTACAGCACTCGAAAGGAGAGAGAACAAAAGGGAATGCCCTACCACAGAGACAGGGTGGGGTGGTTGGGAGGGATACCAGGAACATCGGTGGAGGAGAATGGGCAATGGACTGAAATGCAATCATAAAAGTTTATAATAAATTTGTAACTGTACCTCATGGTGATTCATTAATAAAAAAATTTTTAAATAATAGTTGCATGTATATTTCCACTAGTAATATACAAAAGGTTTCTCACCTCATCAAAATTAATTAGTACCCTTTTTATTACTACTCTTTCTTCACTTATCTATTCTAGTAAGAACATTGTATTCTGTTTTCACTTTCATTCATGAACATAAATTTGAAAGAGGTGTTTATATAAATATTTTCTATTTGCATGGAACCTTTTGGAAATTGTCAATTCATCATTTCCCAATGTTATTATCTGTCGTTTTGTCTTTATCATGTTGGAGATCTAACAATATACTTGACATGATTGAATAATTTTTATTTGCAAATATTTCCTTGCATTCTTCAGCTTCCCTCTTTATCCTAACATTGTCTCTTTATGAATACACACCTCAGGTTTCTATGTAGTGTAATTTATTAGAATGACTCTATTATTTTGTTTTCTATTTAAGAATTTTTTACATATTAGAAGGACATGGTGATATATTCACCTATAAATATTGATTGCTATCTTTCATGTTCAATTTAAAAATTAAAAATAGTTCTATGGGCTCGCCACCGAGATGTGATCCTGGGGGCCGCACGTGTGCGGCCTCTCCGCAGCTGCATGAGCATGACTCCAGAGGCCAGCTAAACTACTTTTGGTATGGGCAGCTCCTTGCAGAATGTCTCCAGACTGAGAACTAAGCCGAGGCCCCGTGCCTGCCCAGGAGGTGAAAGGTATTTCTCTCTCTCTTGCCTTTTTCCTTTCGGAGGGTGAAGGGCGTGGCGACCACCATATTATGAGGACCACAGATGAGAGTTACAAGCTTGCAATGATCCAATATCTGGAAGAAATATCCCTGGACTTAGTTGCTAAAGTACAGAAATCCAAAACTGCGCGCAACCTCATATCTCTTCACAACAGGTCTGACTCTAGTGGGGAACTCCTAACAATAATAGTGAGGTTTGTGTTGAAATAGTGAATGTAACCAAAGTAACGAGAAAGTAAAGTGAAATTTATCAGTTGGGGGAGGGGCAGGATGGGAGCTATACTATGTTTTAGGTGTTTTAATTTTTTTTTTTTTTTGGTGGTGGAATATGGGCACTGGTGAAGGAATGGCTGTTTCAGCATTGTATAACTAAGACTTAAACCTGAAAGCATTGTAATTTTCCACATGGTGATTCAATAAAATTTAAAAAAACTTTAAAAAAGTAGTTCTGTGGTATGGTTAAAGGCATCATATATAAGTCCATTTTTCTTTTTCTTTTTTGAAAATTGAGGCACGTAAATGAGAAAGAATCCAAAGGGGTAGTGTATAAAAATAAAAAGAAAAGGCGCGGGCGAGGGAAGGGACGCCTCACCGCACCGAGCCAGGCACAGGGCCTAGGGCAGCAGCTGTCTCTCCCGCCACCTGAGTTCGGTAGCCTCCAGCCGCTTCCCCGACCCCGGGGAGGTTGATGGCGAAGATGTGGCAGGCGAAGGAAGGAACGGAGCCAAGATGGTTGGTCTCACTTGCAGTTTATTCCAATCTTCCCTCTATACACTCTCCTCCGGAACTCCCCCTTGCCCCCTCATACAGCTACCTTAAATCTCCCCGTTGCCCAGCAGCCTGGGGCTTATCTAAAGGTGTGGTTACAATCCATAGGGGGTATAGTTCTATCTCTCAGGGGAATGCCTTCACTAGGACAGAATCTCTCTTTCAGCAGGAAGACCCACCCAAGGGCAGAGTCCCATGAATGTGTTTCTCTTCTCCTCAGCCAGCAAACATATAAGAATTCATAATATTAATCATTTTGTATGGACACAATAAGAGATGCATTAAAGCTTATAGAATTGCTCTCCTGGGGCCATCTCAATCTCAGACTACAGTGCTCAGGCCAGATCAGTCTTTCCTAGCCCTGGCAGGGTCCCAGTCTCATAATTACTATTGGATCATGACAGTATTTGTCTATGATCAAGCTCTTAACTTATAGTTAAGAATTAGGCACTTTGGCCAGGCCCATCTCGATGCCAGGGTAGCACATAACTCACCGCTTGCCCTGGATCCTTCCCATCCCACGTCGGGGACCCTACTTTGGGGTGCTAGGAACTGAGGGCAACTGAGGCTTAAGTGGAGAGAGCAGATGCCCAGGAGGGAATATCGAGGCCAATTAAGTCTTAAGTTATAAAAACATAATATTGTCTTCTTGTGTCTATACAAAAAAGACATAGCTTTAAAGTAAATTATTCAAAAGGCATAAAGAGGAGAGAAAGGCAATGTTATAATATTCAGTGTCCTAGGAAGTTCTGACCTTACCAATTAACAGAGTTTGATTAAGGGAAGAGCAGATAAACTGGTAGAATTGGTTACAGATAAACAAAAGAATGGGAGTGACTCGGGAGCACTTTGATGGGTGTGACTGATAAACCTAAGCTCCTAGTGGCAAGGGGAAAGGACAAACCAATGATATCCAACAGGGTAGGGTATCCAAAGGACTTTTTTGTAAATTAAATTGATTTTATATACATTAGCTTTTGCTGTCAGCTTACAGAAAAGATCCAGGACAAAGAGAGAATTTGACAATATAAATGAAAACAATTGATATAAGATTGAAGTCCTTGGGAATAGAAACAATGAGAGATAGTTACCCATGACTCAAACAGAGTGTTTTTTACATTGACAGAAGTAGAGTGTGTCATGATTAAGAATGATAGAATGTGTGATTGCACATACGAGAAAGAGTAGAAAAGTTGTGAGAGATAGTGTTTGTTCAATCAACTATGAAACTGAAATGTGCAGTGTTGCCTTCATCATTTTTCATTGTCTCCTAACTTAAACTTTCCTCTGGGGTTCTTTGGGTTGTGTGCATGTGTGAATGTGCAC
This sequence comes from Sorex araneus, assembly GCF_027595985.1. Classification (NCBI taxonomy): domain Eukaryota; kingdom Metazoa; phylum Chordata; class Mammalia; order Eulipotyphla; family Soricidae; genus Sorex; species Sorex araneus. The sequence continues at coordinate 369,293,635 of NC_073313.1, forward strand.
ATATGTGTCCGTATAAAGAGGGATACATTTAAAAGAATTTCCTTGTTTTTTGATAAATAAGATCCCGTGTCTACAGCTTCCTCACAGAGGTGGCGGACAAACAGTCCTTTCTCATCTCAAGAGAGGATTTATCAAAGTAGAAGTTATGGGTCAAAACATGTATGAACTTGAAGTGAGAGATAATGATGTCTTTGACCCTGAACAATGCTGAAGTGCAATGAGAACTGGATAGGAATTACCACAATGGTGTAAATCCTTAATCCATGACCTACTGCACAACCACGTGCTCTCAAGTGAACTGTGGCAGCAAAGTAATTTCCTACAGGAGTGTCAGTCACATATTAAAACCATCACGGGCGTTCTTCGAACAACCCTTCTGTAGAAATGTGAAAGTTCTGCAGCAGATGGAAAACATTAAGAAACAGAAAGAATTTTAAAAAAGAATCTCCCAAGGAAATTGTATACAGAAAAATTGTAACCCAGCTATATCTAAGTGCTTTTTGCAAGTTCTTATCCTGGGGTTACATTAAGAACTTTTGCTTCAGACTTGTTCCAGTTTGTTTTTCTTCCTCATTGCTGATAATAAGACACAGAGAATCATCTCCCAAACACACAGTAGAAGATAACTTTAAGAACATAGTTAAATTACATTTGTTTTCTAACAAAGTCTAAACCTCTTTCAAGTTTGTGCTTCCTTGGGCATTTTTTCTTACACCCACAGTCACTATATAGTCTCTTCTATTACTGTCACTATTGTCCGATTGTTCATCAATTTGCTTCAGTGGGCACAAGTAACATCTCCATTGTGAGACTTGTTACTGTATTTGGCATATCGTGTACACTATGGATAGCTTGCCAGGCTCTGCTGTGTGGGCGGGATACTCTCAGTAGCTTGCCGGGCTCTCCGAAAGGGACGAAGGAATCAAACCTGGGTTGGCAGCATGCAAGGCTATCCTATCCGCTGCACTATTGCTCCTATCCGCTGCACTATTGCTCCATTGTATTAATAATTTTGTACTAAATTCTCCCAGTTTAACCTCTAGTGTGGTTCTGTCTTCTTATTGGCTTTAGGTTGCCACACACAGTTCATCCTTTCATAATTCTGAGCTCTGCATACGCAATATTTAGAAAGCCAGTCTCTTATGTCTTGTGCTATAGTTTGTGGAATTTAGGATTAGAAACGGGTCTAAAAAGGGAGAAAATATAGAAAATGCAGAACAGACAAGCATGTGTTATACCACAATATGGAAAGTGAAAAGGTGTTCTGACCTTTGTTTGCACATGCTACAGAAATTTAGGACTGAATCAGGAGTCAGTGAACAAACAGGAAGTAGGAAAGAGTTGTATTAAGAGTTGGAGTAGCTTCTAGAAAAGAATCAGATAAGGGTGGGACAGTTATAAGCAGCTGCTGTGTTTCCTTTCCACTAAGGTAGCACCGTAGCACTGTCGCCCCGTTGCTCATCGATTTGCTCGAGCAGCCACCAGTAACGTCTCCATTGTGATACTTGTTACTACCTCTAAGGTAGAACAGAATATCACGAATGACCAGCTTCTTCCTAGACACCTGGCCTTCAGCCACTTAAACACATAGGCTTGAGTTTGGTCAAAGTCTCATATATATGGACACTTAAATTATGACAAAGAATGGTGGACATTCTGTGAAAGAAGAAAAATGTCTTCAATGTACAGTGTGAGGAAACTTACTAGCCATGCTATGAGGAAGGAAGGGAGGGATGGAGAGTGTGAAGAAAGAGAGAGAGAGAGAGAGAGAGAGAGAGAGAGAGAGAGAGAGAGAGAGAGAGAACTCACTTATAAGAGAAAACTTGGAACCTTATTACATAGTACACACAAAGTTTATTAAAGAGCTATAAATTGGACCATAATCAACAGCACAACTTTCCAAGATAATGGTTTCATAGTTATCTTGAATGATTTAACTCCACTTGCAAAAAATAAAATAAAGCATAGCAAAAATATACAAATGGGGCTACATCAAACTAAATTGTTTGCACTTGCAAAAGAATGATATATAAAGATTATGTATACCTGTGTTCACTGTGGCACTATGTGAAATAGCGGAGATCTGGAGACAACTCAAATGCCCAGTGCCAGAGGAGTGTAGGAAACCATTGTACATGTGATCCATGGAACACTGCCCATCTGTAAAAAGCACAGAAAGTTTATCCTTCTGCTACAACTTAGATGAAAATAGAGGGTGTCATGCCATGCAAAATAAGTTTGAAGGAGAAGGACAAGAGCTGGATAATCTCAGTGATGTGTACTATATTAAGAAGCAATGAAAAGGACTGTGCTCTATGAAAAAAAAAACACTTCAGAAAAATTTATACAAAATAGCAATGCATGAATTTTGCTCAATATAACTGGAAAGAATAAGATAACTGACGTGCAGTTTAAGGGGGATCTACTCTTCCATCTCTAAACAATGGAACGAAAGGGCTCTGGCATGCGGCAAGAACAGACCATGGACTGTTAGCACTGTGTTCAGAGAAATAGGACGGAGGGTTTGAATCTGCATATTTGTGGACTTAGCAGCATTATGATTTAGCTTCGGATGGAAAATCTTAAAATTCCTTTTTGTTTTTTTTTGCACTTTTTTCAAAATGCAGCCCTATTATTTTTGAGTGCTGGCTTTGCTGAGCGCTAGCTGCTGTTTAAACATCACCTTTGTACAGTGACTGTGCTCAGTGTAAACACGTTCCTGCTGCCATAATATCACTTGAATGTAAAGGCTATCTACTGCCACTGCCGTCTGTTTAAATTTGGGGAAAATGCATATTTCCCCTCTGCTCCTATGGCTAAAAACTATATGTACTTAAAAACTTTGAAATCACAGGAACATTAAGCCTTATGGATCTGAGCAAATTAGTGATTACCTTTTATTATCTTCGTAAAGCACAAGAGTCCCCACACTCTTAAGTTATTTTTACTTAATATATATGCATAGATAGATAGTAAATATAAGTTCCCAAAGCAAGAGAATAAAAATCATGCACTGTTGAATTATTTTAAAAAGTAAGAAAAAGGAAAAGATCCTTTGGACTCTGATAACAGAATGAATGTTTCCAAGAGTGGGGTGTGGGGGATGAGAAGGGTTTTGAGTAGCGAAGACCTAAGACAGGGGTTGGGACACTTTGTGGGTGGTTAAGCAAATTTATACACCAAGCACAAACGCACACAGACATTAACATTATTGCAAACCATATTACCTCAATAACAACTAGCCTTAAAGCTTTATTACATCAACAGTGTCAAAGTATGTCACACAAAAATTAATGTTAATTACAAAGCAGACCACCATAATGCCCAAAAGTAGAGAGAGAGTGTGGGGAATCTTGTCTGCCATGGAGGCAGGGGGAGGGTGGGAAAGGGGGGTATACCCGGGATATTGGTGGTGGGGAATGTGCACTGCTGGAGGGATGGGTGTTTGATCATTGTGAGATTGTAACCCAAACATGAAAGGTTGTAACTATCTCATGGTGATTCAATAAATTGTTTTAAAAAAGTATAAAGTAAACCAAGCTACAATTTTAGCTAAAACTTTAACACCTTTAAACTTGATAAATGAGACTGGTAGGAAATTAGTAATAATAAAGATGGGCTAAATTCTTCTATCAAAATAACCTAACTGACACTGACAGAATAAACCAGACATTCATCAGGGAGCATATTTTTCTCACACTCTCCTATAGAATTCACCAAATGAGTATTGCACTGAGCCATAAAACATACCTTACAAATGCAAACAATAGATAGAGGGTTTCCTAAGAGTTATAAGGTGCTTCTCTTGCATGCACTGGACCCTTTTCTTCTGGGCCACATATAGTGCATCAAGTACTCCCAGGAATGGTACCTCATAGCCAGAAGTAAGCCCTGATCACAGCCAGTATAACCCCAAACCTAAGAACAGACAATATACAAAGTATATTTTATATCAGGACAGAATTAAACTTGTAATCAGTAAGAGAAAGACAACTTAAAAATTACCAAGTTTCCAGAAACTAAAAAATACATCTATGTACGAACGATTAGAGAAATAAAATGACCTGAGAAAACAGATTTAGAAAAATTGAGTTTACATATGGATAATCAAAAGTTTTGGAATGGATCTTAATCAATACTTATAAATATAACTTTGGGGCTAGAGCGATAGCGTAGTGGGTAAGGCGTTTGCCTTGCACGTGGCCGACCCAGGTTTGATTCCCAGCATCCCACATGGTCCCCCTACCACCACCAGGAGTAATTCTTTTGTTTGTTTGTTTGTTTTTGGTTTTTTTGTTGTTTTTGGGTCACACCTGGCGATGCACAGGGGTTACTTCTGGCTCTGCACTCAGGAATCACCCCTGGCGGTGCTCAGGGGACCATATGGGATGCTGGGATTTGAACCTGGGTTGGCCGCGTGCAAGGCAAACGCCCCACCCGCTATGCCATCACTCCAGCCCCACCAGGAGTAATTCTTGAGTGCATGATTCAAGAGTAACCCTTGTGCATCGCTGGCTGTGACCCAAAAGGTTTAAATAAAAAAAACAAACAGAAATATAACTTTAAAATGAATATCATTAAAAATAGAAATATATGCAATTTTTCTAATCTGCCATATTAGGACACATGAATAATTGAATTAAACTTATAGAAAATTACAGATAATTAAATTAATAGAGAAATATGTGACATTTAAGCTGGAAAACATAAATATTAATAATGCACAAGTACTGTTCTTTGAAAATACATTTCTTTGGCAATAAAAATAAACTTGCTAAGATAATCAATGACACAAAACACTATAACATAAGCCCTTAACATAAGAATATATAGGAAATGGGGCTGGAGAGATAGCACAGCGGGTAGGGCGTTTGCCTTGCACGCGGCCGACCCGGGTTCAAATCCCAGCATCCCATATGGTCCCCTGAGCACGGCCAGGGGTAATTCCTGAGTGCAAAGCCAGGAGTAACCCCTGTGCATCGCCAGGTGTGACCCAAAAAGCAAAAAAAAAAAAAAAAAGAATATATAGGAAATATTCAGAGGCTCATACAAGTTTATATGGCTGATTTGACATCCATCATTTTGATGATTTTCAAGTAATATAGTATTGATATATTATTGATTATGCAATATATAGTATATAACAGATTATACTAAAAATGCATTACAAAAAAAATCTAGTTTTCGAAACACAGCAGGTAGGGCATTTGCATTGCACGCAGCCGACCCGGGTTTGATTCCTCCTTCCCTCTTGGAGAGCCTGGCAAGCTACTGAGAGTATCCCACCCACATGGCAGAGCCTGGCAAACTACCCGTGGCATATTCAATATGCCAAAAACAGTAACAACAAGTCTCACAATGGAGATATTACTGGTGCCTGCTCGAGCAAATGGATGAGCAGCGGGATGCCAGTGAGACAGTGTTACAGTGCTGCCTATTGTTAAGGATACTGTTAAGGACAAGAAAGCAAAGGGCCTGCAAAGAATAAGGTTGCTAAAAAAATCTCTCTCAGTAAGAATTCCAAAGAAACTATATTCTGGGAAGAATTGTAAGTTATAAACCAACCCAGCGACTCTCTCCTATAAATTCCATCTTTGAGCATATGAATGGACCCCATACTCCAGCTGCTTCCAGAAAGATTACTAACAAAGTGAACACTATTCAGACTCAATTTACCATTTCAATTTCTCGTGCCCAGTCTTGTACTTTGGTATTCCAATTAAAATGCCTCTCTTTAAAAAGGAAGAAATGAGAGATGATGGCAAGGAAGCAGTTTGCTAATTTCCTTAAACCTTCACCTCAACAACAAAGACTAATGGATAATACATACAGCAAAATGAGAGCTAACTTATAGCCCTATGACCTCTGAAATATATCTGGTTGGGGATTAATCACCAACTACTACAAGAACTAGAGTTGAAAATAATAGGGAATCCAAATAATAATAATAAAAAACTTAGTCACTGGAAAAACCAGTCCAAGAACAGTGACTAAAAATTGAACAGTAAGAAATTTTATAATAGCAGAACGCAAGATATTATATGTTTAAGGATACAAAAGAGATGGTTGCAACTTGGAAAATCTGAACATGCAACAACAGAAATTCCTGTATAAGATAAAACCCCAACTAGGGAGAAATAGGAACATAAGTCAACTAAACATAGAAGGAACAGTAAAGACAAATGAAAGAGCAGATTTGGGAAAAAAAGATCCAAATCTAATACTATGCATCACCCTGGCATTGTACAACAAGGTATATATTTATTCTCACCAACAGAGCAGACTCCAAAGTATTTATGATAGAAAAATTTGGTATAATTTGAAGCTGTAAATTATGTTGCAAATGTGGATTGGATGTAAAATTATTTTATAGTAACCAAGCTAATTATTACATAAAGATTATAATATTTATATGGATATACGAAGTTACATTGAAAAGTATCCATGAACATATATATGGTAAATAAATTTTAGCTATAAAATTTAAAGTGATAAACTGTCATGTGATAGGATATTTGTTAATATTTTCTCTATTCATACAATTATGAAGCCATGTTTTGATTTTACAAAGCTTATAACAACAATTATGAAACCGTGTTTTGATTTCACAAGACTTATAACAACATTATAAATTATTCATGAATATTCTTCATCCCTCTTGAAGAGCCCAGCAAACTACTGAGAGTATCTGCCTGCATGGCAGAGCCTGACAAGCTCCCCGTGGCGTATTCAATATGCCAAAAACAGTAACAACTAGTCTCACAACAGAGACGTTACTGGTTCCCACTCGAGCAAAACAGGACAACAGTGCTACAGTGCATTCTTTCAATGGACTGGAGGGATAGTACAGTGGGTAGGGCCTTGCACGCAGCCTACCTGGGTTCGATTCCTCCATCCTTCTCGGAGAGCCCAGCAAGCTACCGAGAGTATCTTGCCCTCACAGCAGAGCCTGGCAAACTACCCAGAGAGTATTGGATATGCCAAAAACACTAGCAATAAGTCTCACAATGGAGATGTTACTGGTGCCTGCTCAAGCAAATCGATGAACAATGGCATGACAGTGCTACAGTGCAGTGCATTCTTTCAATGAGATACTTTAAAACTATATAAGATATAATCTCAAATCTACTTAAAATTCATTGCCATGAGAGTGATAAAATAAGATAAAGAGGGGACTGGAATGATAGTATAGACAATAGGGCGTTTGCCTTGCACACGATCAACCCAGGTTCGATTCCCAGCATCCCATATGGTTCCCTGATCACCGCCAGGAGAAATTCCTGAGTAAAGAGCCAGGAGTAGTCCCTGAGCATCGCTGGGTATGACCCAAAAAGCAATAAATAAATAAATAAATAAATAAGATAAAGAGAAACTATTAAAAGATCAAAGATGCTTCTCTAATGATTATAAATACTCACTTCATAGGATTCATATTTTCTTAATTTCTCAAGTATTCATTTTATCTAATAAAAATTCACATATTAATTAATTGGGTCACAAACAAGTTATTAACTTTATGAAATTATAAATTCATCTAACAATATAACTAATGAATGTACATAGATCAATACCTCTTTCCATAGTAAACTTGATCCATAATGTTTTCATCCTAACAAACAAGCTATAAGCCTCTTATAGTGTGATTTTTCTTTTTTCTGTCTATCTATATCTGTATCACTGTATCACTGTCATCCTGTTGTTTGTCAATTTACTCAAGTGGGCATCAGTAATGTCTCTATTCCTCTCAGTCCTGAGATTTTAGCAGCCTCTACTTACTCGTTTTCCCAACAATTGGAGGCTCATTCAGGGTCAAGGGAATGAGACCTATCATTACTGTTTTGGGCATATCGAATACACCACGGTAGCTTGCCAGGCTCTGGTGGGATACTCCTGGTAGCTTGCTGGGCTATCCAAGAGGTGTGTATATATGTGTTGCTGTATTTGGGATATGAATATGCCATGGGGAGCTTGCCAGGCTCTCCCGTGTGGGCAATAAACTCTCAGTAGCTTGTCAGGTTCTTCAAGAGGGAGAACTAGGCTTTAAGATATCACTTCCAGGAGCTTGGTTTCATTAGTGTCTGGATGTTGGCCATTGATGGGATTACACGGCACTGGGGCAGTTTCTGGGTGTGACTGCCTAGCTACTGGAAAATGGGGAATCTGGGTAGAAGAGGCCCAGTCCCAATCTGAGCAGCCTTGTGTATCTTGACCCCGGGTCCTGCACACCTGGTTCCTCTGCTGGTTCTGCATGTCTATCTATATACAAGGAAGAAAAATGAATCTCTTAAACCAAGTACTTAGCACCTAGCCAAACATTTTACATGGGAGATAATAATGACAAATAACAGTCACCCAGATTAGAGATCTCTCATTGCCTCACACTTTGCTGATAATATCAAGAAACAATTAGAAGTTCAGGTACATCATGCAAATAGGGCTATCTGACGTGGCCTTCTGAGCTCTACATCCTTCCTGGTACACCCCACCACCAAGTCAAGGCAGACAGTGTGTAGTCAAAAGCACATCTTCATTTCTCACCATCAACACTCACTTGGTTTGCATGTTATTTTCCAAGAAACTGTGCCTCATAAATTTATAGGTTTTTATATTGTTTACCACAATTCCCCCCAATCCAACAATACTCTGTTAAAAATAATCGAAAGATAAGGATTCTCTTCCAACCAATCAGGATGGCTTTATTAATTAGGAAGTAAATAGCATGTTTGAAAGAAAACAAACAAGTTTATCTTTCTATTTTCCCCTGTGAACATTACCCTGAAAATCTGGAGGCCATTACATTCTCCAGGAGTCTTAATACCTTTTTTCCTGAGTTAGTATTCTACCAATGTCTCCCCTTCCTTACTCTTTGAAACTTGAATAGAAACTAAGCCAGCTGGCTCTCACTCACCAACTGAGACGTTAGTGAGAGTGTCCCGACTCCCTATTGTAGAAACTCTAGCTTTGCTCCTAGAGTTAAACTGGCCCCCTCTTGTCTACTTGGTACCACAGTAGGTTGACCCTTCAGATATGGGTCAATTCCAAGTTCCTGTGTTACACCCCTTCCTTGAATGCCATGACCTTCCCCAGTCCTTCATGAGGTCATGGAGCAGCCACTAGTGTTAAATCACTAGAGAGCAACGTTGACTATTAAGAGCTTGCTGATTTAGGAAAGAACTTCAAATGTTCTCTCTCCAGAGACCATCCTTTTGTCTTCCTTACCAAGTTTGCCTGTGAGGGTCTTCTCTCACATAGGGGGACTTGCAAATAAAAGCAGCCCGATCAATGTTTACAATAGCAAATCATCCTGTACGTAGAACAAAGTGATACACTATGCTTCCGAGACCAGGGAAGACCTTCCGTGAATGCATCAGTTGCTCCAAAATCAAATTTAGCAATATTCCTGAAAGATGGGTCTCCAAGAAGTTTCAGGGGTAGCAGTCCAATAGGTTATGATTTTGTCCCTTATTCTCCAAAATATTAGATTTTGGAGTGCTAATCCTAGGCTCTAATAGAATAACTTTTGCCCCTCAGATCCAAATATTATTGGAGTCCTCATTTTGTGCACTTAATGTGATCTTATCTGGAAATGAGCTCTTTGCAGGGATCAGAGTGAATAAGAGGCAAAGAGGGATCACCAGTAGGGCTTCAAAAGGGGTCTGGCCTTCCTTCCCTCTCCAGTCTAGAATTTCAGTAACCTCAACCATGAGAGAGGGATCTTGGGTTGTTATCAGATGCCCGATTAGTGATGATGGGCTATCACAGCCCAAGGAAACCAAGAGCATCTGAGTCAGGTCCCTAAGCTATCACAAGTCTTTTATAATGTTATAGAGAAGGTAATGGTCAGAGTTCTGAATGGACCAAGCCAAGCAGATAGGTTAGTGCAGCAAATTTGAATAGAAATTCAGCTTAAATTCATGATGGAGTTGTGAAAATCTTTAAGGGAGTGTGACTTCCTTCAGAATGAGGGGGTGACTGGCGAGGGAATGGTGCTAAAGCTGAGTCTTGGACCAAATCATCTCTCTCGCTGGCAGGAAGGAGCACGCGTCAGATGGATAAGAGTGTAGTTTCCAGTAACACAGACCTCCTGGAGGGAATACATAGGTAAAATAGATCTAATAAACAAGCTTCAGTTCGGTATTCAAATACCAAGTTAATAATGCTGACTTTCCTTGAGTAGAGGAAATGGTTCATTTCTATTTTAGAGGGAAAAAATAGCTATGTCCTTCTCACCCAACAGATGTCAGATACGGACACTCGGGAGTGCATAATTGTGTCCCAGCAACCTGGTGATGTTCAGTGATAGACATCCCAGATGTCTAATCTTGTCTCCCCAGCACTGAAGCCACATCTTTAAGCATCTAGCACAGCGCCTGACACTTTTGATCTATTATTTGCACGTTATGCGGACTCCTGCCAAATCTAGCACTCAACTCTTCTAGACACAAAACAGAAATCTGGGAGAGAGACCTATTGATTTGTTTACCCTTGCACTGCCACTTTAAATTAAATCCCTGCAGTCACAGAGAAACTTCACTGCCACAGCTATCTGGTATATGATTCAGATTAATTGCTGCTACGTCATTCATGAGCTTTGGCACTGCTTTTATTTTGATAAGCAAAACTCCCAGGGAACTTATTTCTGGCCTCTACATCAATCTTTATTTGGATAATTTAAACGAATCACTATAAAACGCCACTGTCAAACTGGTCAATGTGATTTGGTAACAGAGAATCAGTGATTACCTGGCCTGATAGTTCCTCTGGGGTTTTTTGCTGCTGAGACTATCACCTACATCTTTTGATTGCAAGTATTTGGGGCAATGAGCCAGTTCCCATTTTGCTATATAAAGCTGATCTGAGCATGCAGAAACAATACCAATCAGCACTTTTCAGAAAATGAAACAATTTGCAAGGTCTTGAATGATAGATTGCAATGAGGAAATGCATCGTGATGTACTTTCAAAGTATTATTTCAGCAGTAATTTTGCTTTTAAGTATGTGAACCATACATAGCTCTTTATTCAAGTGTTCTGGTTTGCATCAGATGCCTTGCTATACTTATTAATAGAACTCACTTTTTCTGTCCTTTGATTATACATTAATTTAAATGATATACTTATGTGCAAAACCATATTCAGAGTTTCATTAATGGAAAATTTCTATCAGTCTTGGACAAATTAAGATGAAGTATTTATAACTTTAATACAGCCCACCCGTAAGTGGCAGGACAGAAGTTGATAGAACATAAGAAAAGTGAGTAAAGATCAGTATGTACATTTATGGAAAAAATAAATATATTCCTGCAGAAAGAGGAGATGACAGACCACAGCATTGGAAATAATAAAAAAAAATATAGCAGAGGAGGAGCTGATGGATTTAGATAAAAGAAATCAGCAAACATCTTAGAACAATTATCTAAACTATTGTCCATTAGATATTTACTAAGTGAGAAAACATGAGCTGAATTCTAAGCAAAAGATGTATAAAATAATCACATAAACCAAGAAAAGAAATATATCTGTGCCCTTTCTGAGATAAACATAAAGACCCTGAGTTTAAATAACCTGTTAAAGGTATTCTACGGTAGGACCAGTCAACAAAGAAGATTTATCTCCACTCTTAAATGTGACCATGTGGGGCTTTTCTCATTCGTTAAGATGAGTGAATTCTGATTCCAAGACTTTATACTTTGTGTTGCACAAAGTCTGGCAAGGTATCAAAAGATTATGTGTGAAGGGACACAAAGGATAGGTAGTCGGTAAATAATTTCCCAAGGCTTCATTCAATAGGAGGATGCAAGGAACAATTTTTTTTTATTTATTAATACTCCACTTCATATCTCTTAATATTTCAGTAATAAAAAACAAAGGATATCATGTTTGCTCCTTTACCTTCTATCAGCATGCAGTTCTTATCCAGAGTGACCGTGATAATCTCTCAGTATCTGCATTACAAGCCATAATGCCCAAAAGGAGAGAGGAGGGGTAGAGAGAAGGGAAGACAGAGACAGAGAGAAAGAGAGAGAGAGAGAGGAAAAGGAAAGTGCCTGCCAAAAAACCATAGAACCGTAGAGTCAGGCTGGGAGAGATTGGGGGAGGGGCAGGAGAGAAACTGGGGTCAGTGTTGGTAAGAAAGGGACACTGATGGAGGGGAGGGATGGGCATTGGATCATTGTATGATGGAAACTGACTCATGAACAGCTTTATAATTGATATCTCACTGTGGTCAACTTGAAGAATATATTTTTTAAGAAATTTAGAAAACTAAGAATAAAAAACAAAGGAAACAGTATTTGAAATATACTCTTTTTGACTATGGTTTCAGATGATATTAAAGATTGCATGCATCACTGGAGACTTTGTCAAAATTTATTCATCAAATTTCCACTGTGTAATTTCTAGGTAGGTGTCATTTTGAATTTACCTCTTGTTTGTTTTGTGCTGGGCGTATGCCTGGAAGTGCTCAAGGGCTATTCTTGGCTCGGTGGTTAGGACTGATCCCTGCCACGGCTCAAGAGACCGTGTATAGCACTGATGACTCAAACCAGAACTGCAATAGAAGGAGCTGGCATGTAAAGCAAGTGTCTTACCCATAGTAGTATCACTGACCATATATGTACTTTTAACTATTGCTTGCAAGAGCTTCATCATCATCATCATCATCATCATCATCATCATCACCATTAATACTAGTATTATTATTTATTCTTAGCTGAATATCCATTTTATTGACTTAGAGTGTGTAGGTTTACAATACTATTGTTGATGGTTTCTCCCACACATAATGCTGACAACATACCCTTCACTGGCGTGACCCCAAAAGGCAAATAAGTAAATAAATAAATAAATAAATAAATAAATAAACAAGGAGGCATCTTTGAACACTTCTGAAACCAGTTTCAAGGTTGTGATTCTCTAAGCTGTTGCCTGTCCACGAAGCTCTGAATGATAATCTAGCTAGACCATAGTTTCTGGTTTCTCATTTCCTTTTCTCCTAGATTCATTCATTTTCTTTTGTCTTGAAGAATCTCATGTGACAGATCTGCTCTGAATCCTCTGGGTTTTCCATTGTCTGTATTTCTATTGGATATTTCTACTTTCCACCTTCTCTCTCTTGTCTTTGGTTGAGGACAATGTGTCTTGGAATTTCCTAGTTGTTAATTTTATTCTGGGACCCTTCTAGCCTCTTGTATTTAGTTTTCCATATTCTCAACTTTGGTAAATCTATAATATGATTACTATAATTATTGATTCTTCATCAAATTTACCATCTTGTACCATAGGGACTCCAATGATTCTAATAGTTTTCCTTCTGAACTCACCCCAGCCTTCCCTTTTGTGCTCTCAGTTTATTTCAGACTTTTTCCCTCTCTGTCTTTTCCAAGAAGCAGCCTCATCTCACATTGAACTTCCTCTGCATTTCCCTCTGCTGCTATTGCTCTGCTCCTCAGACCTTTTATATAGTTTTGTTTTATAATCTCCTCTACCATCCTCTTTATTTCTGTTACTTTCTCTTATCCTTTTCACATTTCTGCTCTCATACTTGCTTGTGTTTGTTGATGTCCTGTGCTATTGTTTCTTTGAGCTTATTGAACATCCTCATCATGGTGTCACTAAAATCATTCTCTAAGGATTTACTGCTGGTTGGTGCCCACTGAGCTTTTCATATTCTCGTCTTGAGTTTGGTGCAGTCCTACATGTGTGTTTCTGCCGTGCTGATGGAGAACCTTTGTGTTCAGACCTGGTGGGTAACACCGAGTGATTGGTTGGGATTTGCTCTTTTCCTTCTCTGCCTGTCTTTATTCAATGATAGGAAATACTGGAATGGTGGCAAAGTTCAGGAGATATGTCCTGTTAATATGCTGGAGTTTAGGCACAGCAGGAGGCTTCCTACATGTAATTGATAAGTTTTTACAAGCTGTGATACTAAGTGCGGGAAGAAGTGTATGTGTTCTTGTGTCAGATGAGTGGATCAAGAGGTTGTGGTGTATATACACAACGAAATAATATGCAGCACTTTAAAAAAAACTCATGCAACTTGCAGTGATGTGGCTGCAACTATAGGATGTCATGCAAATAAAGCTCCACACAGAGACAGAAATAAATCCAGAAAGATGTGTCTCATATGTGACACTTTAATATACACATCAAGGTAGCAACAAAATTCCAGAGGCGGTGCTTTATACTTTTTAAATTACAAATTAGTGTTTCATTTATAGTCACTGTTCTATGTATGACCAAAGGTTTTTTGTTTTTTTTTAATATCCATAAAGATTTTTGTCACAACCTTTTATAATGTAGTCACTTAAAAAGTATCTGTGACATAATATTTTCTAATATAGATCCAATATCCTTTTCTCAGGATAAAACAGTGCTTTTATATTTACATAGGCCTATTCATAATTATCCTTCAATTTGTATTAATTATCTTTACTCTTAATAAATTTTATATTTATAAGATTTACCTATTATAAATTTTTAAATGTATTAACATATAGTCTTTCATAATATTTTCAGTATATATACAACTAATGAGAGAGCTTTTGAAATACCTTTTACTTTATTAATCTATAACTGACTTGCAGTTTTGTGAAAATGTTTAGGAGATTGGCTCTATTCATTTATACGTGTATAGGTATTCCACCTGTACCTATAACAATAAAGATGGAGACAGAGAGATTTCCTAGAAATGACATAAAATTATAAGCATATCTGCAACCAGAGCAACAGTGCAGTGGGGCGGACACTCTCCTTGCATATGGCCAACACGGGTTCAACCCCTGGCATCCCATATGTTTCTCGAGCTCTGTCAGGAGCGATTCCTGAGCACAGAGCCAGGAATAAGCCCTGAGCATGGTGAGTATGGCCCAATAACCAAAAACCAAAGAAATAAAAATAAGTGTAATCAGAAAATAAGAAAAGATCAAAGTTATCAGAAATGAAAATTTTGTTCACAGGACTGGGTTTACATGGTGGGGCGAGGGATTGGCGGGAGATGTCTGGGACACTGGTCTTTGGAGATGGGTTTGGTACTGGAAAAGTATGACAGTATCACAAAAAGCGGTTAACACAATTACATTTCTGATTATGCTTTTCAATAGGCATGCTAAAATCTATAAATACTGAAAAATTAATATCAAGATAAATCAAAATCCCTTTTCCTTAGTAATCCCTGGGGCATTCTAAGTGGTTCAGGTCTTAGGTCAGCTCTCATAAGTTTTTTGTGATTTATTTAGGATTCGTTTCCACCTAGTTTCTAGTTCACTTGGTGAAATCTCCTTACTCTGTTAAGCCCATAAACGCATTATCGGCAGTCCAAAAGTCACCTGTCACCACAGTCTGCACTTGACTTTTCCCTGTGAAGGAAACACAGACTTTTTCTATGAGAGGAGTGGTTACATAAGGGGTGGATGGCTCTACAACACTTTTGAGAATGAAAGAGGTTGCCACAGGGAATCATAACTGGTCTAGCAAGTTCATTCATTGAAGTTGTACCATCTACAAAGAAAAGATGTGGCGGCATATAATTCAGCAGCAAATTTAGCATAAAGGAAATTCTTTTTTCTATAGATTTAAGCCATCACACCTACCATTTTCAATAGTTAGTATATATCATCAACTACTTCAGTCAATCCTCCAGCCTCTTTACTTTTGACAAAATTCTTATTTCCCCCCCTTTTTTTCCCTAGCTCCAATTTTCTGTGCTGGAGCTATACAGCGGGTAGGGCGTTTTTCTTGCACACAGCCAACCCGGGTTCAATTCTTCCACCCCTCTAGGAGAGCCCCGCAAGCTACAGAGAGTATCTTGCCCCCACGGCAGAGCCTGGCAAGCTACTCATGGAGTATTCAATATGCCAAAAACAATAATAAGTCTCACAATGGAGACGTTATTGTTGCCTGCTCGAGCAAATCAATGAGCAATGGGATGACAGTGATAGTGACAGTGACAGCTCCAATTGTGTATCCAAACTTGCCAATTGGTCAGTTGACTTGACCACCTAGAGCACCCATGCTTGACCAAGGGTTTGTAACAGTCTTACCGTTGAGCTCCCTGTTTCTACCTTTCTGTCAGTGGATGTATCATTTCTGTAAAAGGTAATAATACATAGATATTTTTGGTAAGGGTGTGATTTGTACTGAGTCAAAGTGACTGATCTGCAGGAGAAGCATCAGAGCCATCCTAGAACAGACATGAACAGGTGTTGTTATATTCCAGTAAAACTTCACAGAACTGGAAGCTGTGATGAGTTTGATGGATTAGAGGCTGTCTTGAGGCATGCTGCTTAAAAAATAAGTAAACAAATAATATTTCATTACTTACTTAGAACAAAAATCTCATATTTGGGGCCCATTGCCCTGAGAAACCCTCTGAGTCTTTACCAGAGGGTTTACCAGTCTGGCTAATGTTCTTATACTTCTATACAGATAAACTAGATTTCAATGATACTTCATTTCTAATCACCACTGATTTGTTCTATTGCTCAATAAAAAAATTTCATATCCATCTCTCTGGGTTACAATGACTATGTTTTTTTTCTCATGTACCATTCTTTCTAATTGGTCAGGACTCAGTTATAAATTGTTTTAGGGGACCTTCTCAAGATCCCCAAGTCACTTACCGGTTTCTTCCATTGAACTCCCAAATCCCTGTGAATATGTCCCTTTTGTAACTGCCAGACCACTTCCAGTTATGTACTTGAATGTAGAGATTTGATCTAATTTATCTCCTTACAAATAAGTTAAGTGTTCTATTTGGTATCACAGAGCACAGAATAGATGGTCTACAACATAATTATTCATAAGCCAGCCCGTCCTCTTGAAAATGTTTCTAGAACTCTTACTAATCATAAGGCATTTCCAAGGCTTCAGGAATACAGCAGTGAGGAAAGAGAATAAAATTTCTCTCCTTGGGCAAACTTATATTCTAGTACTAAAGAGGCAAGTTACAGGTATAGAAATAAAAATAAAATCTGCTTAATTAATCTGAAAATAATGGAGAATAAGGTAATCCAGAATAAGAAGAAAACTGTTATCAAAAAATCAAGAATATTTTTATGTAATGCTGACTGCTGAGTCTACTTGAATAACGTGATAAATTACTTCAAGAAAGCTGAAACAAGTGTTCAGTGAATAAATGACTTACAAGGACAGGAGTGTTTAAGTGGCTCATGGTTGACTTTGTGCCTCTGACTCTTTTCCCCTAAATTTTCTCTCTTCCTTTTTGTTGAAGTAATAATAAGTTCGTGACTTGGGGGAGGGTATTTGTAATACCTGGCTGATATGATATAACTAATACCCATGAGTTACAGCAATTCAACATGACCATAGGATGACCACTGTTACTGTCACTGTCATCATTTCATTCATCAATTTGCTCAAGCGGGTGCCAATAACATCTCCATTCATTCCAGTCCTGAGATTTTAGCAGCCTCTCTTTACTCATCCTTCCCAATTAATTAGAGGCTCTTTCAGGGTCAGGCGAATGAGACACATCATTATTACTGTTCTTGGCATATCGAATACGCCACAGGGAACTTGCCAGACTCTGCCATAGGAAGATGCTAAAGAAAGAAATGCACTATATTTTCCCCACTACACATAGAAATATCAGCAAATTTGAAGTCATAAATAAAATTTAAGTCACCTTTCCTCAGATGATCCTAACACATTAAGTGATTAGGTCAGAATATTTTTCCTAAATGAGTTAATTATTTCTTAAGCTTTATTCTGTGAGCATTTTTATAATTGCTATTATAACATTTAGTATATTGTTTGACAGTTAATTACTTAGACATATATCTTATCCATAAGTGTGGGAGATCTTCCAACACACAGATTCCCTCTTATTCATTTAGAAAATTTATCAGGATTCTTGGCACAGAGTTACCATTAAATGAGTGTTTGTCAGATGAAATTGATGATACACAGCTTCCAATTTTTCTCTACACCTACCAACACATTGAAAAAAGCAAATGCATTCAGTAGAAAATGTTATTTTAGCTTTCATACAAAGAACTCTTAAATTATAACACTTAGCTAAAGAATGTTTTCAAATTATCCCTTTTGTGTTTATTTCTTACAAACTAAGGGTCTTAACAATGAAACAAATCTTACATCTAACTGGCCAAAAATAATTTGCATGTTTATTATGAGAGTTGGATGTTTAAAATATAATAGTGTCAAATTTTGACCACTATAAAAGCATTTGAATCTTCTGAGATGATTTTAAAAAGGACACATTTCCCTGTCATTTCTTCCTGCCCCAGTAATTGGGCTCTTAGAATTTAAGAGAGCAAGAATACCCTTTATTTCCTACAATCCTATATGTAATATATTTGACAGATTGTTGGTATGAATAAAGGAAAACACTTTTGAAAAGAATAATTTGACTGAATTTTCTTTCATGTAACTTTTGGGAATATTTTTCAGATGTCTGTTTTCAGGAGGCTCTTAGTTTGGCATACAAAAAGTTATCTTAATAGAATCACCACGGAATTTCTTTTCATTTTTCTTTTTGTTTTTATTTTGGCGTTTATCCATTGGTGCTCAGGTCTTACCCTTGTCTCTGTGCTTAGGGAGCTCTCCTGGTCAGATTCGGGATCCTGGGGATCAAACCCAGGTCAGTGTGTGCAAGGAAAGTGCCCTCCCTCATGTACTGTCGCTCCAGACAGACAATTTCTAGTAGATAAATATCCTCTCCTTACATTTTAACAAAAGCAGATAATTTTGCATATGACTTTCTGGCAAATGCAGCCTCTGATTGCACATAAGCAAATGGGAAATAAAATAAAATTTGGAGAATATATTCATATCTGTCTCTAACCATTAAATAATTAACAATTTTTCTCTGTTCTCTCATTGTTCATAATGAGATTTAATTGTTGCTTCTTAGAATTGAAAGACAAAATTCCCTAAATTAATATTCCCTACATTAAAAACAAATATATCTTTCTTTTTCGTGTCAAGAGAAGAAATAAGTGCTGAAGGCTCAGGCCTAGAGTCATTCATGCAGGAAGTTTTGGTAATCTGTGTCTAGATAAGATTTAGTGTGCAACAAATTTAAATTGGAAAAAAAAATTGTTGGCCTTTAATTTAAAAATAAAACTCAGATTACCAAGCAGTGGGAAGAAAGGTGGACTAATGTGTGCAGTCAGGCATTATGGTGGTCGGGAAGAGTGATGTTACACATCAATACTATAAATATTAACACTGTTGTAACCATATTACCTGCATTATAGTAAAGTACACAATAGTATGGTATTTTAACCATATGTTGAATTAAACAAAAGGTGCTTTCCTGATCCAGATAAAAGAATCTTTGAATTATCTGCATTTAAAATACTTAAAGTAATTATATCTGAGTCTACAGACACGGAAAAGAACAGTATATGTGCCCCTTAAGCAAGATAAAAAGAAAAGGAAAAACAAAGACACACAAAATCATTTGATGAGTCATGTGCCAAAGCTACACAACCCAGAAGGTACTGTCAGCTGAGACATACAATAGTAACTAAGAATATTAGGGGGCAAGAATAGTTCTTCTAGTGTGAAGGCGGACTTCAGTACCCCTGAAGAAAAAATTCTCAATTTTGAGATGTAAGTTTGAGAGAACTCTGTAAGCAAACCTCGGTCTAACGGTGTCACACGCAATCTCTTTCAGAATCCGTGGGCCCAGGAGCAGGAAGCTGTTTCCTGGGGAAGTATCTCAACCCTGTGAGATGCCCAGGGTGTAAATCCAGCTCTGACACAAACACGCACAGCTAATGGGATGAGGAAGTTGAGGGCTACCACAGACAGCTACAAATGAAATAACTGAAGACTTATTTATGGTGGGGGATTAGAGAAAACTGAGAGGAACTTTGTTTTTGACATAGAATGAGGTATATCTACAAAAGAAAGGAATGAGGTACATCTATAGAATATAAATGAAAACTATAATACAAGAATAACTTTGTAAATACACCTTATTTAAATCTTAAACGGATTATCTCTTATCTGTATAACCTTAGGTGTTAGATTACAGTGTTAATCATTTTAAGAAGTAAATTGATTTCTCCTTCCCCCAGCCTCCCTACCCTCCGAAACCAGCTTAGGTTTATTGAATTACTCCCGCCACAGTGCTCCCTAGGCATATCCAATTCCATTAATCACTCACATCCTCTGTTTTTATCTTTAACCACCCCTTGCTCCGTCTTTGTGCTCTTCTTCCCCTGTTAATCACGTACATCCCCAATTCAGACCGTGTAATTTGCAAAGTCAAATTCTTCTTAGGCTCTGGAATTCATACATGCAAGCAAAATACTGCTTCTCTCTCTCTTTTACATCCTTTGCATAATTTGTTTTAGGTAATGTCTTTTTTTGTATAGACACAGGACGATAGTTAATGCTATGCTTTTGTAAGATGGGAGTTAATTGACTTGAGTACTATTTACTCCCAGGCATCCATTATGTCTACTTGACTTAAGTCTCAGTAGCCCTTAGTTCCTAATACCCCAAAAGGGGGGGTCCCTGTGAGGGACTT
Source organism: Sorex araneus (assembly GCF_027595985.1). Taxonomy (NCBI): domain Eukaryota; kingdom Metazoa; phylum Chordata; class Mammalia; order Eulipotyphla; family Soricidae; genus Sorex; species Sorex araneus. The sequence continues at coordinate 369,314,155 of NC_073313.1, forward strand.
AGATGGACCCAGGGCAAGCCATAAGCTACTGTGGCACCAAAAAGGGACAGAGGATGTGAGTGATTAATGGAATTGGATATGTCTAGGGAGCACTGTGGCGGGAGTAATTCAATAAACCTAAGCTGGTTTCAGAGGGTAGGGAGGCTGGGGGAAGGAGAAATCAATTTACTTCTTAAAATGCTTATACAAGAAGTATAATAAGTTAAGAGCATGGTCATAAAACAAACTCTGTTATGACTCAAAAAGAAGCAACGGAATAAGGGCCGTGTTGAGGTTATGAAAGACTAACCTGGCCCGAGGACCGTAGTCTGGGATTTATAGCGAGATGTCTCCAGAGAGAGCCATCCTTTAAGCTGAAGATATCTCTTATTGTGGCCATATAAAATGACTAGAAATACTATTAAGAAGCCAACTTAAAATGATTGTTAAAATGGATACTAAGGAAAGGAGAAAGCAATGCACCCTAAGATAGAATACTGCCGGGTCCTTACTCCGTTACTTCTTTGATGAGATTTTTGTCCTTGAATAAATATAAAGCTTCCTCCGAAGGAAGGACTTTATCTCATTTAATTGTTTATGATAATGTTCAATGACACCTATGTCCCCAACACTTCATGATTTCTCTATAACTAATGATGTGATACATGAATAAAGGGCCACTGATTACCAACCATTCTAGTGGTCCCCGTTTCTTCCTCCATTGCCATTAGCTTGCTGGGGGGATGGTGATTATTCCTGAATACCACAGGTTACTGGGTCATCGCAGGCGGGCCAGTAACGACCAGAACAGAAAAACCTAGGAAGATTGCTTAATCTCTTACTTAGTTTCCCAGCCTCTAAAACAGCACAGAGTTGATATAAAAGGCACATGGTTTGGTTTAGAATTTAACACCTTTTAAATGCAGAATAGTGTCACCTGCAGCAAAATCAGTCATTATTTACTACACTAGAATTGATAGTACATATAAAAAATGTGAAAAATTTAAAAAGTGGGCAGTTAAAGTTCTTGTGTGGATTAAAACGTTTTAATAATAGCCCTGAAAATAAGAATGAGAATTAGTTTTATAAAAAAACAACATTAGAACACATCATTAAATTTAAGATATACAGAGTTAATTCAAGAGAAAGAGAAGAATCTATTGGAGAAATAACATATTTTCTGATTTTAAAAATCATACAGTCCTGAGGATGATTTTTAAAAGCACACTTAGTTCTGACAGAGAAACATAAATCACGCTTACATGAGCAATGGAGCATGTCAGAGAGAAAGTAATAATGCATTTAAATTGTTGGGGAAAAAATGTAGTGATAATTACAAATTTGAACACAAAATGTGTCTAAACAATAATTAGCTCTAATTTTACAATAATCTAACCCAATGTATCTGTGGATCAGTGCTTTATAACCACCAAATCAACCAATTTCTTGAAGCCAGAATTGACTAGACTCCTCTGTGGAATTTATGTGATTCTGCTCTGTTCATCTGACAAGACAAGGGAGTAAAATATTTTGCTGTAATGGTCAGAGATGCAGGGCAAGCAACTTCTGAAAGTGAACATCCTCTGAATAGCAGTCTTTAATGATTACCGTGTTTTTAGAGTTTAGTTTTGTGGTCAGTGGGAGACAGACAAAGATTCTCATTCCTGAGCCTAGGACACCACAATGACTGAGCTAGACGCTAAACCAGGGGATGAACATTGATTAACTCATCTGCAGTGTCGGGAAACTAGCGTGAGAACCACCACAGTCTGAGATTAGAAAAGAATATGGTCACTAACCATATGGGATGAACATGATTTAGATTTCCTTAGGAAAAGAGGACCTTTAACTAGAAAAAGGGCTAATTCTGTATGTAAGGAAAATTATATGCTTTAATATAAATATGCACAATAAGGAAATGCCAAGATCAACCAGATCTACTCATGATAGAAGCTACTATTTACACTCATATTATTTCATTTATCTTTACACTTATTATGAGAGTGGTATTCTATATTTTCTATTACAATAACAAATAAGAATCATTGTTGCTACTTAGAAATGAATGAAAATCCATTGCTTTCTAATATTAAGACTTTGAAAATTCTCCTCGAATACTTGTATAGATTATCCCGTCTTGTACCTTAACCTTGATGCTCCATCTCTTTTAAACTACCAAACATTATAGATAAATCTGATAGCATGATTTTCACTAGTGATTTCATGATCTAGTCTTGACATTATTTGTATGTCATTGCCCCAGGTTTTCATCGTTCAGTTAACAATGAGAAGAGGAAAGATTTTCCACTCTCTTCTAGGTCAGAAAGTCTCTTCTGTAGGGTAGCAATGAAAGATTGCTCAACAAAAGTTAATGGAGAAGAAAATTCTTTAATTGTCTCATCACTATTCTAATTTGATGTGAGCTTCCTGTTTTATAATTCAAATAATGCAATAATCATAAAAATAACCATAGCAACACAGCATCATAAACCTTAGAGGGAAGTGATTTTTCATTCTTGAGAAGTTCTAATGTTTTCATTTTGTGGTTTAATTTTTAAAGTTTTTTGAACACCCCAAACATTTAAAATCAAAATGATTAGAAGAATAAGCAATGAGGAATACTTAGTATATCTCTGTGTTCAGGTAATACTAGACTTCACCTAGTTAGGGCGCTTTAACATAAATATGCACAATAAGGAAATGCCATGAGCCTATCTTGGACAATCTTTGGTATCCCAAAGTCAATGGCAGGCTGAGCATGAAAGCTGTGAGCAGGGTCTATCCTACTTCACTCCAGAGGCTGTACCTTCACTTGCCCTCAGATAGCTGTCCATAACCCAATTCAGTGGGTTATGAATTATGAGCCACTCCTGAATGAGTACCAACGAGTGTCACATTTATTTTCTTCCTTTCTCTTCTTTAGTGCTTCACTGTGTCACTGTCATCCCGTTGCTCATCGATTTTGCTCGAGCGGGCACCAGTAACGTCTCCAAATGAGACTTGTTGTTACTGTCTTTGGCATACTGAATACGCCACCGGTAGCTTGCAGGCTCTGCTGTGTGGGCGGGATACTCTCGGTAGCTTGCCGGGCTCTCTGAGAGGGACGGAGGAATCGACCCAGGTCAGCTACGTGCAAGGCAAACGCCCTACCCTCTGTGTTATCGCTCCAGCCCTCTTCTTTACTATCTTTCATTTTTCCTTTCTATTTTTGCAGTTCCAGGGAGTGGAGCCAGGGCCTCACACAATCAACGGAAGCTCTCTACATTGCTCCAGCTTCACAGTTTCTTTATTCCAAACAAATTCCATCAGAGAGTCATTTGAGACAAACCCATATTCCTCCAAGAGATCCGAAAGTGTTTGAGAACCCATTGCCTTGGCGACTTTCTATTCTCATTGCATTTAAGTGTGTGCATACTTGTGGAGAGGCCTTGTCAGCTGTCACAGATTAGGAGGAATTTATGTCTTCGTGATGACGCTCCGTTTTCTCCTGGGTGAGGTCATTCCTGCCCGATATTTCTAATGTTCCTCAGAAATATCCTAAAGATATTTAGGATATCTGCCTCATAGATTGTGATGGTACATTTTGACAAATGAATAAAAATGTGCGAAGACAAAAGCAGTTCTCAGAATAATGCTGACTGTGTGAATTTGGCAATTTGGGTCATTTCCTACATATAGTGTAGGAAATCAGAGAGTATGGACCACCTGGTCAATTTCTCGTAAGTATGAGAAAGTCACAAGGTGGTAAGTTGGTAAGTCTGAGTATATTTTAGTGGGCAAATATTTAAAAAATCTTTTAAAGAGGATAAAAATTACATATTTCAGATTTCTGCTATCAATTTTCACTGTCACTGTCATCCCGTTGCTCATCGATTTGCTCGAGCAGGCAACAGCAACATCTCCATTGTGAGACTTTGTTGTTACTATTTTTAGCATATTGAATAAACCACGGGTAGCTCTGCCGTTCGGTCGAGATACTCTCAGTAGCTTCCCCAGCTCTCCAAGAGGGGAGGAGGAATAGAACCTGGATCGGCTGTGTGCAAGGCAAACGCTCTACTTGCTGTGCTATCTCTCCAACCCATCAATTTTATTTTTTAATTTTAATATTTTGGTTTTGGGTAACACAGCTGGGTTCGGAGCTTCCACCTGGCTCTAAACTCAAGGATCACTCCTCACAGTGCTCAGATGACCATAGGAGGTGCCAGGAACAAATCCAGGGCAACAGCAGGCAAGGCCTTACCTAACCACTGGTCTATCACTCCAACCCTCAATTTTACCCACTAACAATAGTACAATATATTAGCTAGCACATAGAATTATCAAATTTGCAGCCAGAAAAATGACAAAGAATATTTCTCCCATCTTGTGTATATATGCAATTTAGCACCTTTTTATGCTTTCACCTTATGCCTCTGTCTATTATTTATTTTTAGCTCTTTTAATTATTTCACAATAGTATATAATTTTCAGATCTGTAAAATGCTTTAGTCCTTGTTTTAAAAATTAGTCATACTATGACACTTGGTCTTTAAAAAAACATTAAAATATAATTTATTTTAAGGTGTCTTCATTGCACATGGGATTTAAGGAAGAACTGTTTAGTATTTTTTTTTAGTATACCTAATGCAAGAGAGTCTCTTGCCCGCATGCCTGGCTGTCTTCCCCGGGGCCCCTCGGAGGGGATGGGCTCCAGCTTCCCTCCCTATCCCGAGCATAGCTCCCAGCAGCCTAAGACCACCGGAACTTAGCCACAGCCATGCTCAAGGCCCCACTCCAAGCCTCACGCATGAAGGTACCAGCAGAGGAATCCAGGTGTGTGTAATCCCATCAACGGCCAACATCCCGAGACTTAAAAGCAAGCTCACAGAAGCGCGAGGTCACTTTACAGCTGCACAATATCTTATAACCTTCTTTTCCCTCTGGGAGAAACGCACAAGCTACTGAGAGCTTCCTGCCCACATGGGACAGCCTCACAACCTTCCCATGGTGTATCTATATGCCAAAGCCAGTAACCAGCTGAGTCTTATTCCCCTGACCGTGAAAGAGCCTCTAATACGGCATCGCTGGGAAAGTCAAGAGGAGAGAGGCTTCTAAAATCTCAGGGATAGGACGAATGTAGAGGTTACTGAGACCACTCGAGCCACTCGATGATCAACTGAATTTCGTGAGTGTGATCATGATACCTAATGCCTATACATAGTACATGTTCTAATACATAGTACATGTTCAGTTAATACGTTTGTCAGTTGACTTGCCAGTAGGTACAATGCATTGAGTTGAAATTATTTTGATTTAAGGAAAATCATGCTACGAATATAGAAAATTAATGCTACAAATATGGGAACACTCTTCAATATGGTGGAGATTATTGAAAAAGGAATAGAAAATTTCTGAGACTGCATAAAAACTTATGCATTCTCTCTCATTCAGCTTTGATAGCTCCGTTTTTTCAAGTATGGTTAAAACACTAACCATTTTTATACCAAACCTTGCTCCAAAACACTTTCTAATTCAAATTCAATCCATTTGAATTTATATCTCTCTTTCCTTTTAGGCCCAGTTCTTTTGAATTATTTAGCAGAATATTCTCGAGGCAATTAAAGGGATCCATTCAGCAAGATTCAAGCCAGCAAATCAGTCAGCAATTTTGGGCCACCTCATAAAGCAGTTAAGCATTACATTCCATGCATGGGCTTGATATTTCACATGCCTTCATAATAGAGCTATCAATTTTCTGATTTGCAAGCCAGTTGACAGAGTTAAAACCCCAAAGGGCTATTGCCCTGTTAAGCTCCTAAAATTGTTTTAGACTCACCTATAAATTAAACTATAGCCCAATCATGTACAATTTTATCCTGTGCTCCTTGAGAAATCATGAACTGAGGGTTCCAGAAACACTCTCCAAAAGAATGGTCTATTGTCTCTATCTTTAATTTAATAACGGTAATCAAATATTCAAGTTCCCGTAAGTAATGTAAGATACTGATTGACCTAAAAGTTTTGAAATAGGCACTTTACATAGTATCAAAGTCTCCCAGGACATGTGGGGCATATTAAAGATCTGTGAATAGAAGATTGACTAGATAATTTGTCGACAGTCATATGCATCAGTTGGCTAAAATAAGACTTCAAAGTCAAGCATGCTAAGAATAAACCAACTATGAATGATACCAAATAGCATCCTTGTAGGAAGATTCATGGAAAAGTAGCAAAGGTGAAGAGTTTGGTGTTCCTTACACACATTTCACTCACATGATTGTCCTGAGCAATATATTTCATGGCTTCTTAAAATCCTGCTTGCTGTCTGACAATTGGATCTGAATTAGCACGTAAGGATCCTAACATTGAAGATCTATTCTTTCAATCAAAACAATGTGTATTACTATTACTACATTTAAAAGAATCCCATGGGGTCTGAGTGATAAGACAGAGGATAAGGCATTTGGCCTATACACAACCAACCCGGATTTGATCCCACATGGTCCCCCCAGCACCACTAAGAGTCATTCCCGAGTGCAGAGCCAGGAGTAAGGCCTGAGCACCACTGGGTGTGGTCCCCAAGCAAACCAAAATATGAATCCCAGCACAGAAGAGTTTTAATAATACCTAAATAGACTTTCTTCTGATTTAAAACTTTAGATGAATGCAAAATAACACTTTCGGGGCCTATCTTATTTGCTCATATATACTAATACAGGGGTAATGACACAGTTTCAAGTCTGTTTGCAGGAAATACTCTGGCACTACCCAGCCCTACACCATCTCCCACATGCAGAGGTTCTCACTCTCTCTGTATTCTGTTATTTTTTATCCTTCCTGTCCTGCTATAGTTGTGACTGGCAAAGCAAGATCTTAGGCATACCCAGTGTGCCTACCTAGGATTTCCTCTAATTCTCTTTTCTCCCTTGTTCATTTATTTTCATCTTTTCCTCAAAGGGAAACTGAATTCATCAGTAAGTTCACTTCCACTTGAGAAGACCGTGTGAACAAATTGAAAACCCTCACTTTGCACCTTCTAAGTTTGAGAGTGTCCAGTTTTGATCTCAGGGTGACAGGATACTTACTCAGAATTCAGAAGATTAGTATTTGAGCTATATCTTCCCATTTTTCTTAAATATACAAGTCATCTAGATCCTAAACATTTAGTTTTCTCACTGATGAATGTTCACAATAACAGTTCTACACTCTATAGCATTTTTGAGGGCTAACTGAGTTGTTAATTGTTACGAACTAGTCCCTGACGCTTCATTTGCTCTCAATGGAACTAATATCTCCGAATTCAGAGGCTATATGTACCTGGGTCGAGAACTCAACATGAGGAACGACTTGGCACCAGAACTGTGCAGGAGGAAGAGAGCAGTGTAGAACACCTTCAACAGTGTTGAAGAAGTGGTTAAGAGGACAAAGGGCCTTCGACTCCGGGCACAACTTTTCAATTCCATTGTTCTTTCTGCACTAACATATGCCTCAGAGACCTGAGCCCTATGCGAACAGGATGAGAACGCTATTCGGGTATCCCAAAGAGGAATTAAAAGAGCCATGCTAGGAGTATCATATCTCACTCAAGTGAAAGAAGGAATCCAGAGTTTTGACCTCTGTCAATGGTCAAGAACCAGGGACACTGTCTCATTTGCCAAGACATCAAAAATCAGATGGGCTGGACATGTGATGCGATTCAGAGACTACCACAGAACTAGAGCTGTTACCGACTAGATTCCATGGGATGTCAAAAGATCGCATGGCCACCCACCAACGAGACGGTCAGACTTCTTCCTCAAAACCCTGAATGAACGGTTTGAGGCTCTTCCTGTTCCTGGAGCGAGCAGGTATCATTGGTCTACACTAGCATGCAACGGGGACAAATGGAGACGTTACCGGTGCCTGCTGAAGAAAATAGAAGATCAACGGGAAGACAAGTGACAAGTGACAACTGAGTTGCTCTAATTACACTTAAACAATATAATGACTTGCTTATCAAGAGATCATATTGTAAGAAAATAGCAACTAAATATATCATATATTAAAGTATGTCATATTGCATATAAAATTATTCAAAATGATTTAGTGAATTAGTTGAATCATTAATACAATCTCAGTCCAGTTTAGATTGGGAATAAATTCCATCATGTTTGTCTTAAAAGAAAACTACAATATAACTGTAATGATGTTTTGATGTGATGGAGTGATATCTTAAAAGCCTTGTACTCTGGCACTGGGCTGGAGCGATAGCACAGTTGTTGGGCGTTAGCCTTTCACGCGGCAGACCTGTGTTAGATTCCTCTGCCCCTCTCGGAAAGCCCGGCAAGCTACTGAGAGTATTGAGCCCACGTGGCAGAGCCTGGCAAGCTACCCATGTGTATTGGATAGATATGCCAAAAACAGTAACAATAGGTCTCTCAATGAGAGACGTTACTGGTGCCCGCTCGAACAAATAGATGAGCAACGGGATGACTGTGACTGTGACTCTGGCACTATCCAACCCTACCCCATCTCCACATGCAGGGATCATCACTTCCTCTGGGATATTTTCCTTTCTGTATCCTTCCTGTTACAGTTTGTGACTGGCAAAGCAAGATCTTAGGAACACCCCATGTGCCTACCTGGATTCCCTCTAATTCTCTTTCTAGGATTATCATGCTTCATAAATGTAGACACCAGTATTATAATTTTTCTCAAAAATAATGGTTTGCAGTATTATGACTTTAGTAGTGGAGACAGTAACATTTGATTAGAGGAGAAAAAATAATTAGGAGGTGTATTTAGAAATAAACTTTCTCAACTGAAGCATTGCTAAAATTTGGGGTATTGTTTTTGTTGTTGGGAGGGTTTGTTGTTGTTAATCAATGTGTTATAGAATATTAATCGGCATCTATGAGCTCTATTACAGGAGCCTGTAATAATCAATGCCCTATAATCAACAAAAGTATAATGTTGTTATACTTTTAGTATAACTACAGAAAAAATGTCTTCAGACATTTCTACCTGTTTCGCTGGCAACCATCAATTTAGTTCAGCTCAAAATAACTTGCAAGCCTGGCTCATACAGAAATGTGGGGAATTTTAAAAAAATGTCAATATACATTGACTTGGGGGTCTTTACAATCCTGTAGTCCAGAGCATTTTTCTCTGCTATTTATTTCCATGGTATATGAATCACAATAGCAATGTCATCATCTGATCAATTTTGTCTGATCAATTTTCTTTCAACATGCACTGTGCTTGAGTAAGCTATTGCTAAATGTATAGAGATAATGTGAAGAAATAAGGTTGACCCCTTCTTTTGAGCTAACTGAAATAAAAAGGTCCCGGTGAAGCCACCCTGCTGTCATTTATTGAGATTCTAACAAGGTCACTCTTGACAAAATGCCTTGTCAAATAAAGACAGACACCTAAAAGACAAATTCATTCACTAAAGTGTCTTTTCTCTCTCTCTCTCTCTCTCTCTCTCTCTCTCTCTCTCTCTCTCTCTCTCTCTCTCTCTCACACACACACACACACATACACATTGTTCTTACTACGTTTCCAATGCTAGTATCTCTTTGACCATTTTTTCTGTATCTTTGGTTTTGGTTTTGGGGGGATACACCCAAGGTGCTGTAGAGCGTACTCCTGGCTCTGCACTCAGGGATCACCCCTGGTAGGGCTCAGGGCACCCTATGCAGGGCTAGGTATGGAACCTGGTGGGCCGTTTGTGAACCAAGTGTCCTACCTAAAAGTACTACTGTTCCCACCCATTTCTCTGACTCTGATTACCAAAAAACTAGAGCGCTAATTAAAAAATCCAAATTCTAAGCCATAGGAGGAAAAGAAACATCAATCATTTAAGGAGAAGATATAAAATTAAATTCATGACCAGTCCTTCCTTTCAGCAATATTTTAAAAGAAAAATTAAGGTTAGTAGATTTACCAAAATAAAAATAAAGATAAAATGTTAGACATGTCCTAATTAAAATACTAGGGAAAAAGCAAAATAACAACAACAAAGAAAAACCCTCAAGCCAAGCTTAACTCTTGGTTAGACTGTCAATGGTTTTCAAAGGTAAAACTTGCATAATTTCTGAACATGCACATAGACTATCAAAATATATTCTCTGTTGTTCCATATAGAACACATAAAATTCAATTAAATAAAATTTAAAACGAGGTAAAATTATCTTTTTTCTTTTTTCTTCCATTTTTAGTGAAGTAGCATGATTTACAATACTGTCAATGATAGTTTGATACATACTGTCACTGTCATCCCTTTGCTCATCAATTTGTTCGAATGGGCACCAGTAACATCTCTCATTGTGAGACTTATTATTACTGTGTTTGGCATATCCAATACATCATGGGTAGCTTGCCAGGCTCTGCCATGCAGGCGTGATACTCTCAGTAGCTTGCCAGGCTCTCCGAGAGGGGAAGAGGAATCGAACACGGGTCGGCCGCATGAAAGGCGAACGCCCTACTGCTGAGCTATCGCTCCAGCCCAGTTTGATACATACATCATTCCAAACACCACACCCAGTGCCACTTCCCTCCACCAGTCTCAACGGCCCCTCTCATACACTTCCCTTTCCTAGATAAGCTCAGTTTTGTAGACCAATTCTCCGGTGATTTTTTTTTAATTTATTTATTTTTAATTAGAGAATCACCGTGAGGATACAGTTACAGATTTATACACTTTTGTGCTTATACTTCCCTCATACAAAGTTTGGGAACCCATCCCTTCACCAGTGCCCATTCTCCACCACCCGTAAACCCAGTGTCCCTCCCACCCTCCCCAATCCCATCTCCCCCCCACCCCACCCTGCCACTGTGGCAAGGCATTCCCTTCTGTTTTCTCTCTCTAATTAGCTGTTGTGGTTTGCAATAAAGGTGTTGAGTGGCCGCTGTGCTCAGTCTCTAGCCCTCATTCAGCCCGCAACTCCCTTCCCCCACATGGCCTTCGACTACAATGTAGTTGGTGATCGCTTCTCTGAGTTGACCTTTCCCCGGAACGTGAGGCCAGCCTCGAAGCCATGGAGTCAACCTCCTGGTACTTATTACTTAAAGATTATATTCCAGAGGCCAAGAGCTAAGTTTAGTATATAGGAGGTCTTGTTTGACACTGTTTATTTTTTTAATTAGTGAATCACTGTGAGGTAAAGTTACACACTTAAAAACTTTGGTGTTTGTGTTTCGGTTATACGATGATCGAGTACCCATCCCTCCACCAGTTTCCATTCTTAGCCAGTCATCTGTTCTTGGGCACTCGGTTTTTTTCTAGATTTTGGCTATTGTAAACAGTGCTGCAATGAACATACAAGTGCAGATGTCATTTCTACTATACTTTTTTGCCTCTCTGGGATATATTCCCAGAAGTGGTATTGCTGGGTCAAATGGGAGCTCAATTTCTAAGTTTTTGAGAAATGTTCATATTGTTTTCCAAAAGGGTCGAACCAGCTGGCATTCCCACCAGCAGTGAAGGAGATTCCACTTCTCTCCACATCCACCTGCACTGGTTTCTTTTGTTCTTTTGGATGTGGGCCAGTCTCTGTGGTCTGAGATGATATCTCATTGCTGTATTGATTTGCATCTAACTGATGATTAGTGATGTAGAGCACTTCCTCATGTGCCTTTTAGCCATTGAAATTTATTCTTTGAGAAAGTCTCTATTTATTTCACCACACCATTTTCTGATGGGATTGGATGTTTTCTTCTTGTGGAGATCAACCAGTGCCTTGTATACCTTTGATATAAACCCCTTATTAAATGGGTATTGGGTGAATATCCTTTCCCATTCTGTAGATTGTCTTTGTATTCTTGTCACTGTTTTGTTTGAGGTGCAGAAGCTTCTCAGTTTAAGATAGTCCCATTTGTTAATCTCTGTTTCCACTTTCCTGGTCAGTGGCGAGTCATCATTGAAGATACCTTCAACTTCAATCTTGTGGAGGGTTTTTCTGGCCTTGGCTTCAATGTACCTTATGGATTGTGGTCTGATGTTGAGGTCTTCAATCAATTTTGATATGACTTTTTTTCATGGTGTTAGGTGTAGGACTGAGCCCATTTTTTTCCATGTAGCTGTCCAGTGTTGCCAGCACCATTTGTTAAAGAGGCTTTCCTTGCTCCATGTTACATTTCTTGCTCCTTTACCAAAGACTAGATGATCATATATTTGAGGGTGTTCAAGAATATTCAACCCTGTTCCATTGGTTTACTGCTCTGCCTTTGTTCCAGTACTATGCTGTTTTAATTATTACCGCTTTGTAGTTGAGTTTGAGGTTGGGGAAGGTGATGCCTCCCATCTTCTTTTTCCCCTTGATTGCTTTAGCTATTTGTGGGGGTTTGTTGTTCCATATGGATTTCAGGAGTGGTTGATCCACTCCTTTGAAGAATGTCATGGGTATCCTTATAGGGATTACATTGAATCTGTATAATGTGTTGGGGAGTGTTGTCATTTTGACGATATTAGTTCTTTCAATCTTATGAGCAGAAGATATCTTTCCATTTCCTCGTGTCCTCATTTATTTCTTAAAGTAACTTTTTGTAGTTTTCTTTGTACAGGTCCTTTACGTCCTTCGTTAAGCTGATTCCAAGGTACTTAATTTTCGAGCCATGATTGTGAATGGGATTGCTTTTTTCATATCACTTTCTTCTCTCTCATTATTTGCGTATAGGAAAGCCATGGACTTTTGGGTATTGATTTTATAGCCTATGATTTTACTATACAAGTCTATTGTTTCTATGAGTTTTTTGGTAGAGGCTTTGGGATTCTCTAGATATAGTATCATATCGACTGCAAATAGTGATTGCTTGATATCTTCCTTTCCTATCTGGATGTTTTTATAATCTTTTTCTTGCCTAATCGCTATTGCAAGTACTTCCAGTACTATATTGAGCAGAAGTGGTGATAGTGGACATCCTGTCTCATCCCTGATCTTAGAAGGAAGCCTTTATTATTTCCCTATTGAGGATGATCCTTGCTATAGGCTTGTGGTAGATGGCTTTGATTATATTGAGGAAGGTCCCATCTATACCCATTTTGGTGAGAGTTTTCATCATGAATTGCTGCTGGATCTTGTCAAATACTTTCTCTGTGTCTATTGGTATGGTCCCATGGTTTTATCTTTTCTTTTGTTGATATGATGGATTATGTTGATTGACTTCCGAATGTTAAACCATCCTTGCATCCCCGGTATGAATCCCACTTGGTCATGGTGTGTGATCTCTTTGATGAGTTGTTGAATTCTATTTGGTAATATTTTGTTGAGGATCTTCACATCCGTGTTCATCAGAAATATTGGGCTATAGTTTTCTTTTTTTGTGGTGTTTCTGTTTGCTCTTGGTCTTAGGATAATACGTGCATCATAGAAACTGTTTGGGAGTGTTTCTGTTTCCAGGATTTCCTGGAAAAGCTTGAAAAGTACTAGAAATAGGACCTCTTTAAATGTTTGGAATAATTCACTGTTGAATCCATCTGGACATGGGCTTTGTTTCTGGGAAGACTTTTGATTACAGTTTCAATTTCCTTGATAGCAATAGTTCTATTCAGCTATTCCAAATCATCTTGGTTCAACCTTGAAAGTTTATAGGAATCCAGGAATTTATCCATCTCTTCTAGATTCTCTTGTTTCATGGAATACAGACTCTCAAAGTAGCCTATGATGATCTTTTGAATTCCTTCGGTTTTCGTTGTGATGTCCACGTTTTCATTTCTGATTCAGTTTATTAGGGTTCTCTCTCTCTTTCTTTATGAGTCTTGATAGTGGTTTATCAATCTTGTTTATTTTCCCAAAGAACGAGTTCTTGGTTTCAGTGATCTTTTGGATTGTTTTTGGGTTTCCATTTCATTGATTTCTGCTCTAACTTTCATTATTTCCTTTCTTCTGCCTGGCTTGGGCTCCTTTTGTTGGTCTTTTTTCTAAGGTCTTGAGCTGTGAGTCAAGTTATTTATGTGGGCCCTTTTTTTCCTTCCTGAGGTATGCTTGCAGAGCTATAAATTTTCCCCTTAACACCGCTTTAGCTGCGTCCCACAGGTTCTGGTAGCTTGTATCTTCATTCTCATTTGTTTCCAGATACCTTTTAATTTCTCCCTTGATTTCCTCCCTGGCCCACTCATTGTTCAACATTGAATTGTTTACTTTCCAGGTGTTCGATTTTGTTCTCTGCATCTGTGCATGATTAACTTCTATCTTCAGTGCATCATGGCCTGAAAAGATGGTTGATACAATTTCTATCTTCCTGATTCTATTAAGGCATGCTCTGTGGCCCAGCACGTGGTCTATTTTGGGAAATGTTTTGTGTGCATTGGAAATGAATGTGTAGTCTTTTTTACGGGGATGTAGAGTCCTATATAGATCGATTAGCCCTCTCCCTTCTATTTCTTCCTTCGAAGTCAGTGTTTCCTTGCTGAGTTTTAATTGTGTTGATTTATCTAGAGGTGATAAGGCAGTGTTGAAGTCTCCAACTACTGTTGCATTACTAGCAATGTCTTCCTTAAAATCTGTTACCAGTTGTTTTAAGTATTTAGCTTGTCCCTCATTGGGTGCATACATGTTTAGGTGAGTTATTTCTTCCTGCTTTATATATCTCTTGATTAATAAAAAATGGCATTCGCTGTCCCTTCTAATCTTTTTCAACCTGAAATCTATGTTGTCAAATACTAGTATATGGCCACTCTGACTTTTTTTTGAGGGAGTTGTTTGCTTGAAGCATTGTTTTCCATACTTTGACTTTGAGTCTGTGTTTGCTCTGACTGTTCACATGTGTTTCTTGTAGGCAGCAGAAGTTGAACTCTGTTTCTGCATTCATTTTGCCACTCTGCATCTCTTAATTGGTGCATTTAGACCATCGACACTGAGAGAGATTATTGTCATATTATCATGTGGTTTTGTGCCATCTTTCTGTAGGGGTTTGTTGTGCTTGAAGGTTTTTTTTTTTTTTGTCTTAAGAGGAGCCCCTTTCGTCCTTCTTTTAAGTTTGGTCTGGAGTCTGTGAAGTTCCTGAGCTTTTGTTTATCCATGAAACAGTGTATTGTTCCTTCCAGTTTGAGTGAGAGTTTAGCTGGATACAGTATTCTTCTGAAGAATTCATTTCATTGAGTCTTTTTCACTATATCCCACCATTGTCTTCTGGCTTGGAGGGTTTCCTCTGATAGGTCTGTTGTAAATTTAGGGAGTGACCTTTTGTATGTAATTTCCTTATTTTTGACCTTGCTGCTTGCAGTACTGTGTCCCTATCCGTAGCATCCATCATTCCAACTGTGATATGCCTTGGAATATTTTTATTAGGGTCTCTTCAAGCTGGCACCCTTCAGGCTCCTAGGATCTGGACATCTGCATTCTCCAGCTCTGGGAACTTTTCAGCAATGATTTCTTTCATTGTGGCTTTTTCATTGGGGTTCTCTCCCTGACCTTCTGGTACTCTGATGATTCTAATGTTATTCCTCTTGGAATCATCCCCTAGGTCTCTGATTCACCTTAGAGCTATTTTGAGGTCTTCTCCCTTTCTTTGTTATTTCCTGTGAGATTTCTGCAGCTCATCTTCAAGCTCACTCATTCTGTCTTCTGCTGTAGCCATTCTCCTATTAAAAAAACCCACTAAGTTTTTTATTTCATTTACCAAATCTTTTATTTGTGACATTTCTGAATATGGCTTCCCTATTTCTGCTCTCATTTCTTTCTGTATTTTCTTCGCTCACTACTCCACTATTTCTTTAAGTTCGTTGAAAATTCTCAGCATTTCATCTCTGAATTCTCTTTCAGAGAGATTGTATTGTGAGTAACCTCTGTTGAGGCTTCTGGACTCTTCTTCATCCTCTTCTTGTGGAGGGGATTTGCGCTGTTTCTTCATGTTGTGGTGGTTGTATAGAGGTGGGACCTTCCAGGTCACTAGCGCTGTTCCCACTTACTGCAAGAAAGGGTTTTGGATGAGCTCGGTTGATGGTGGTCACCTTTTTCTCCATCTAGAATACATCCTTCCTCTCATGTATTTCTCTGTGACTTATGTGAGGCCTCTAGTGAAGGTTCAGAGGATGTGTTCTTTCCTATTGGGCTTGTACAGTTTCTCGTGCTCATTGGTATTTTGATAAAATTGGGATATACGTGTGTGCACCATGTTTCGGTGCAATTGGAATAGGCTAGTGGCATATTGACCTATCGTGTTTGAGACAGCCAGGGAGTTCTTTGCAGACTTAGGTAGTGGGGATTGAGATGTGAGTCCAGAGTGCTAGGGGAGAGGAAAAAAACTCCAGCTGCCTCCAGAGGCCACGCCCCTGCAGAGGAGGCCACGCCCACCACCACAGAGTCACGCCCCCTCTTGGCCCAGGGTATGCTGAGATGAGATTGGTCCGGTGGCCAAGCGAACACATAGGTTCGTGGAAGGGGCACTGGGTTAGGGCGATGGGCGCACCTGAGAGAAGAAGGATGAAGTGCTGGGGGTCAGCAATGGCGGCTGGGAGGAGATGGGTAAAATTATCTTTAAGAAGACAAAACAGTGGCTGGAGCAATAGCACAGTGGGTAGGGCGTTTGCCTTGCACGCGGCCGACCCGGGTTCGAATCCCAGCATCCCATATGGTCCCCTGAGCACCGCCAGGGGTGATTCCTGAGTGTAGAACCAGGAGTAACCCCTGTGCATCGCCGGGTGTGACCCAAAAAGCAAAAAAAAAAAAAAAAAAAGAAGAAGACAAAACAGTCAAAATGATACTAAAGAGAGTCTGATGTTGAAAATACAAGCTTCAGAACTTACATCCACTGGTATACGATACTAAAGGTTCTATTGGAAGATGACTTTTATGAATAAATATCATTTTAACAGAGATAAAAGAAGTAAAACAGTTACACAGAAATGTGAGAAAATCAAAAGCTTATTATTGATAATTTTAATGTATCATTCAGATAAATATAAGAATAATTAAGTGAACTTTAAAATAACTCAAAAGATATCATTAAAACTCAATTTAAATAGGACAGCAGAAATAACAAAGAAAAACACAAAAACGGAAACTCCCACAGCTATAAATTCTGGAATAATATCAACTGGCTGGATAAGAAAGCAGTTAAAGCTCTACAGGAAAAACAGCTTGAGAGACAAAACATAATGAGAGTAAATATTCCGGAATAATGGAGCTATTACTCTTTTGAAGGATTTGGAGCCACGCCCAGCAGTGCTCGGAGCTTACTCTTCACTCTGCTGCATTCAGAGATGACTCTTGGAGGGGCTTAGCGGGTCATCAGGGGTGCCAGAGATTGAAGTTGGCTGCATAGAAACCATTGCCTAACCCACTGTACAACTTTTCTGGTGCCATATTACAAGTTTTTATACTAATACTGCAGTGATTTACTATCAAGGTATCACTGTATCACTGTCATCCCGTTGCTAATTGATTTTCTTTAGCAGGCACCAGTAACGTCTCCATTGTGAGACTTGTTGATGCTGTTTTTGGCCTACCAAAAATGCCATGGGGAGCTTGCCAGGCTCTGCCATTCGGGCAAGATACTCTCGGTAGCTTGCCGTGCTCTCGAGAGGGGCGGAGGAATCAAACCTGGGTCAGCAGTGTGCAAGGCAAACACCCTACCTGCTGTGCTATCGCTCCAGCCCACGATCAAGATATATAATCATTAATTACACATTGAAAACCCTAAGGAAACTATCAAAGAGGAGGAAAAGGGGATAACTGAAAAACACATCGGAGGGCTAAACGAATTAAAAAGCAGTGCAGAATTTAGTCAAATTTAGGCAAAAAAAAAATAAAAAGTAAAATCTCAGTGAATAAAAAAACTTACAGGATAAAGACTGTGAATACTTGTTTTTAATAAACATCAAAAAAACACATTTAGAGTAAACTCCCACTAAAATTAAGGGATTGGGTAGTATAGGGGAAAATGTACTTGTCAGTGTACATGCTGCTGACCCAGCTCAATCCCCTGTATCTTGTAGGGTGCCCTTAGTGATTGGGTAGTGCCAGACGTAAGCTATGACCATGTGTTCCATCCATCTCCCCGAAAGACACAACAAATACCCTTTATATTCACAGGACTTTTGGAGGGGATTCTTATCAATATTAGACTGTACACTGGGCCACTAAATATTTCCCTAAAAAATACCCTCAAGAACATGCAAAGAATTGAAATCCTACAAAACATGCTCATTGATGGTAGTAAATTTGAACTATAATTCAGTAACAAAAATGATATGCTTAAAATTCCTATTTGTCAGTTAAACAGGCTTCCCAAAAAATCCTAAGTTAAAAATTCACAAGCAAACTTGGAAAACGTTTCATTTTAATGAGAATAAAACCAGTAGATAAAGCTTTAGATAAGATAGTCAATTTTTTAAAAGGATCATATATCATGAAATGATTAAAAAAAGAAAACTTATTTCAAATCGATTGCCTAAGTGTTTACATTTTGAATTTTTTTAAAGTCCAAATTAAAACCAATGGAGATAAAAGAAAACTTATTGTAATGGTACCCCCACGGTGATTCACTAATAAAAAAAAAAGAAAAAGAAAACTTTAAAGAAATAAATAAAACTAAGAATGAATAAACACTAGAGTAAATCAATAAATTTAATAAAACTGTAGCTTGACTGATTACAAAAATAATGTAAAGTTCAATTAACCAGTAGCAGAGATGACAGAGGAACATCACTTAAAACCCTATAGTTATAAATAAAAAATAGATATATTTTTTAATTTTACATCAATATGTTTGTCATGTTACATAAGTTGACAAAATTGTATGAAAGGCTAAATGGTCAAAATTCACTGACTATAAATACTAAGAATTTAGTCTGCATCCCGTTGCTCATTGATTTGTTCTAGCAGGCACCAGTAACGTCTCTCATTGAGAGACTTATTGTTACTGTTTTTGGCATATCCAATACTCACGGGTAGCTTGACAGGCTCTGCCACGTGGGCTCAATACTCTCGGTAGCTTGCTGGGCTCTCCGAGAGGGGCAGAGGAATCAAACTCGGGTCTGCCACGTGAAAGGTGAATGCTCAACCGCTGTGCTATCGCTCCAGCCCCTGTGCTATCACTCCAGCAATAAACTGAACATTAGTTTAAAACATTCTATGAAGAAAAAATTTCATGTGTAAGTTGGCAATTTTTGTCAAATATTTAAGAAAGATATAAAAATAACTTTCTCCAATTATTCTGAAACATTATTTTGAAGATAATCACTTTTTATGACTTTTAAGAAAGCAGAATAATCCTGGTATAAAACAAGAACATTGAAATAAACAACAATTATTGCCCAATATTTCTAATAAGTTCAGCCAATAAATCCCCCACATAATATTAGAGATTAAATGATAAAAATGTATTAAAAGATACCTTAGCTTGTCAAAGGGAGTTTTATATAGATTATGCAAGATAACTTTCAACATTCATAGCTTAAAGTTTGATACTAGCAGATTAAGAATAAAAGAAGGTATATTGATACAGTGAAAAAGTATTTGACAACATTTAGCATGCATTAATGCCTTCAACGTTTTATGCTATGTGATATAGAATTTTAAAGGCTAAATTATCATTTTTTTTTGTTCAGTTCGAACCACACTTGGCAATGTTCAGGGCTTACTTCTGCCTTTGTGATCAGAAATCACTTCTGGTGGGACTCGGGACCTTTTTGTGATACTAGAGATTAAAACCATCTCAACCACATGGTAGAAAAAGTGCTCAACCCCCGATACTAGCACTCCAACATTTTAAAGGGTGAAATTATTAAACTTCTGAAAAATATAAAATAAAAATGGCTTATAAAATAAAACAATAGCTCTCATCAAAATTAGTCTTTGTCTGTCATCATCATCATCATCATCATCATCATCATCATCATCATCATCATCATCATCATCATCCCGTTGATCGTCAAATTTTTCGAGCAGTCTCAGTAACCTCTCCATTCGTCCTATCCCGAGATTTCAGAAGCCTCTCTCTTCTCGGCCTTCCCAATGATGTTGCATTGGAGGCTCTTTCAGGGTCAGGGGAATGAAACCCAGCTTGTTACTGGCTTTGGCATATGAATACACCATGGGAAGCGTGCGAGGCTCTCCCATGTGGGCAGGAAACTCTCAGTAGCTTGCTAGTTTCTCCCAGAGGGAGAAGTAGGTTATAAGATATCATGTGGCTGCAAAGTGGCCACACGCTTCTGGGAGCTTGCTTTTAAGTGTCTGGATGTTGGCCGTTGATGGGTTTACACACACCTGGGTTTCTCTGCCGGTACCTTCATGCATGAGGCTTGTCTGAATGTGTGGAGAGGGGTCTTGGGCATGGCTGTGGCTCGGTTCCAGAGTCTTCAGCCGCCAGGAGCTCTGCTGGGGATGGGGAAGGAAGCTGGAACCCATCCCCTCCGAGGGGCCCCGGGGAAGACAGCCAGGTGTGCAGGCAAGAGACTCTCTTCCTTTTTCTTTCATATTAGGAATAAAGCGAGGATATTTATTTAAATTTTACAATCAATTCCATTCACCACCATAGTGGAGGGTCTAGCTGTTCATTCATTAATGAAATAAATCCTTATTATCACAGATGTCTATCCACAGAGAATTTTCTCAATTCTTTAAAAGTGCATAATATAAGATATAAATATTAACTGTATTTTCATACTCATGAGTCAATTGAAAGTTTGAAATAAAATTTATATCATTTATCACAAATCACAAAATCCTGTTGATCAAATTTCTGGAGTGGTCTATCATTTATATCATTTCCTGCCCGCTATCATGTATAATAATGATAAATCTTCACATGCAAATATAACAAAATATGTGTTAGATTTAAAGGATCAAACATATGATGTAAGGTGGAAACATCACTTCCAGTGATGATCAGATAATATATAATATTATTATCTGAAGTTACTTTAGTAACATCTTTTTAAAGTATGAGGTTCTATAATATCAAACAAGACCTCCATAAATTTGGTGCAGTCTCTTGCTGACTTACTGAAAGACATCATTTTTATGAAGCCAATTCTCCTCAGAATAAAATCAAATAAAATACTCTCAGCCAAACCCAGCAAGTTTTCTGGGGTGGGGGTGAAGGGAATCTAGAAAGAAATAAATATATTTAGTAAAAGAGTAAGTTTGGGAAACTTCCATGCCATAATTTCAAGATTTGAGATTATTAATATAGTGTGATTTAGGCATAGGAATGGATGCAGAGATCAAAGGAACTGATTATAGATTCAGAAGAAGATCAGATGCACATTTGACAAAGCTTCTGAAGTGATTAAATGCTGAAAAAAACTGTGCTTTTTCCTTCAAGAAAGTGATTAAACATTTTAAATGAAACTTCACCCATACCTTTCATAATATAAAGGATTTGACTCATGGTATATATTAGATCCAAATATAAATTCTGAAAATTCTAGATAAAAATCCCATGCAGTGCCAGGAGTGATTCCTTAGCAGTGAGCCAAGAGAAATCTCTTTATAACAACTGATGTGGCCCTCAAACAAAACCAATATCCCCCCCAGAAAAAAACCCAACAAGTAGTTACAGAAAAAAAAAAACCAATTTCGTGTGTAATTTAGCATGAAAGATAATTTCTGCTTTCTGGAACAGTTGCGTGAAATTAATAATATAAAAGACTGTTAATGTTATAGTAGGAAGCATTTTAAAACACATTGCTGATAAACTACTGGTACGCAGAATACACTAAAAAAATTTCAACTAAATAATAAGGTAACAAATAACTCAAGTCGGAAAAAACTATCAATATAAATAGGCACTTGATCAAAAAGATATACAGTTTGCATTGAGTATACAAAAAAGTTAAGATTTTTGCTCATTATGCAATTATAAATTAAGATTATGAAAATGCTGTATATACCTATAAAGAGAAATAACTGACTAAAACAAGTACTGGAAAAAGTTATAGAAGAACTTGAAATTTCTAGTTGTTGATCATGAGCAAAATAAAAATACTATTTTGGTAAAAACTCTCAGACTTTTATATAGAATTAAACAGTATCACTGTCACTGTTACTGTCATCCTATTGCTCATCAATTTGCTCGAGCTGGCACCAGTAATGTCTCTATTGTGAGACTTGTCGTTACTATTTTTGCCATATCAAATACTTCATGGGTAGCTTGCCAGGCTCTGCCATGCGTGTGAGATACTCTCAGTAGCTTGATGGGCTCTCTGAGAGGTGCGGAGGAATTGAACCCAGGTCGGCCGCATGCAAATCAAACGCCCTACCTGCTGTGCTATCGCTCCAGCAAGCAAATCATACAAATCATAGTGACAGAAAAAGATTAATAGATGTAATAGGCTTAAGATAAGAATACCAAAAAACAGAATGAGAGGGTTGATAAAAAAATAGTCTGCATTTTGATTGTAGTGTTTATTGTATGTGCTTAGGTTTATGAAATTCATTTCTAAACATGTGTGGAAATCTTCCCCTAAAACCTATTGATATGTTGCCCATAAAGTACAGATCAGTGAATCTGATTTTGAAATAGATGTCTTTGAAGAAGCATGTTGATCAGATATTTATTATTTTTTTTCCTATAGGTACTTACTTTTCTTCTTTCTCCCCTTTCCCTGACTAAACTCCTAAAACACAAGGCGAGTGATCTCCATTCCTGTTAGACAAATGGGATCCTGAGACAAGTTCTCAGGGTTCCATTTCCCTTCTTCCTTGTGCCGTGACATCCAGAGCTATAAATATAATCTGTTTTTTAACCAGTTCTCAGAAATCTATCATGGGCTAAGTTTTGCAAACCAGCTACATTTAGCTTAAAATTGGCATGAAAATTAGATCCATACATCCATATGTACATCTATATATATATATATATATGTAGGTGTCCGTATACATTTATGAAAATAGACATGTATATATATTTGCACATATTTCTCAAATTAAGGACATTGATTCTGACTCACAGTTTATTCCATTTTATGAATCCACTGACATTAAACTTGGAGCAATGCAAACATTAGCATGCATCAGCACCACCCGAGTGGTTTATTAAAACAGATTGCAGTTCCAACCCCATGGTTTCAAAGGCAGGGGCACGAAGTATGACTCCATATTTTGTATTTAGAGCAAGTCCACAGGTCTGAGGCTGCTGTTCACTGCGTTCGGAGAGCCTCTGGCTTAGCCTCTGCCAAGGCAATCTGCTGTCTATTTTTCTTTTTTTTTCACGTGGGTTTTTAATTTGATTTCTCCTCTTATTAATCACTCAACATACTCTATGTTTTCTAATTTGCAAAATGCAGTAAGAGCAAACATATTGAAAATATCTAACCCAAGAGTTATTTCAATTATATTTGAACCTGTCTAGAAATACAGCTCAGCATCTGAGTACTTACCTTTGTGGGAATATCAAGTTTCAATTGCTGGCACTGAAAAAACAAAACAAAAATTATGTTCAACCTTATGAAAAAATTTTACATATATTTATAACAGTAGTAATTAAATATAAAAATATTATATATTCCATAAATATACATTCTGTAATAGATGCAAACATATAAGATTTTCATTACATTTTAAAGAGCACTAAGTTAATGGATTTTATTTCTTTTAAACTAGTTCTCATCAAACTGGCCTATTCTTTATCCAAATTTGGAGCAAGATAAGATAATTTGCCCCCACACACTTTTGGCCACTATGACAATAGTTATAAATAGGCACTCTGGACAAGAACTGAGTATTGAATGTTGGTGAAGGGACATATATGATAACCTTTCAGTATATCTGTATTGCAAACAAAGGAGAGATTGAAGAAGAAATAAGGAAAAATGGAGGAGGAGAAGGAGTAGGAGGAAGAAGTAGAAAGGAGGAGGGAGGAGGGAGAAGGAGGAGGAAAAGAGAAGAAGAAGATGAAGAAGAAGAAGAAGAAGAAGAAGAAGAAGAAGAAGAAGAAGAAGAAGAAGAAGAAGAAGAAGAAGAAGAAGAAGAAGAAGAAGAAGAAGAAGAAGAAGAGAAGAAGAAGAAGAAGAAGAAGAAGAAGAAGAAGAAGAAGAAGAAGAAGAAGAAGAAGAAGAAGAAGAAGAAGAAGAAGAAGAAGAAGAAGAAGAAGAAGAAGAAGAAGAAGAAGAAGAAGAAGAAGAAGAAGAAGAAGAAGAAGAAGAAGAAGAAGAAGAAGAAGAAGAAGAAGAAGAAGAAGAAGAAGAAGAAGAAGAAGAAGAAGAAGAAGAAGAAGAAGAAGAAGAGGAGGAGGAGGAGGAGGAGGAGGAGGAGGAGGAGTGGGGGAGGGAGAGGGGGAGGAGAAGGGGGAAAGGAGGGGGGAGGAGGAGGAGGAGAAAGAAGAACAGGAAAGAAGAATAAGGGAATAAGGGAAAGAGGAAAAAGGAGGAGCCTTCTGTACAGGCAGGTGGTGGGGGAGGGAAATTGGGAACACTGATGGGAAATGTACACTGGTGAAGGGATGGGTGTTAGAGCATTATATGACTGATACCCAATCACGAACACCTTTGTTACTGTATATCTCTGGTTCAATTTTTTTAGATTCTAATTATTATATACTTTAGGTGCTTTAAGAAGTAAAATAAAATGTATGTGTCTAATATGGCCTTTGAACTCCAATATCATTTTCTAGTTTTTCAGCATGTCATTTCTGAATTCACTGTATCACTGTATCACTGTGATCCCATTGTTCATTGATTTACTTTGAGCGGGCACCAGCAATGTCTCTATTCCTCCGAGCCCTGAGATTTTAGCAGCCTCTCCTTACTTGTCTTTCCCAAAGATTGGAGGCTCTTTCAGGGTCAAGGAAATGAGATCTATTGTTACTGTTTTTGGCATATCAAATATGCCATGGGTAGCTTGCTAGTGTCTGCCTATGCAGGTGGGATACTCTCAGTAGCTTGCTGGGCTCTCCGATATATATATATATATATATATATATATATATATGTGTGTGTGTGTGTGTGTGTGTATATATGTATATATATGTGTATATATATGAAGATATCTATATTACACTCTATGATTTGTTCCCATCAAATATGGTGTTTGATGGTAATTATGGAAAATGGGTAGGAAGTGTCTTATAATGTATCACACGGCTGCGTGGTTCGGGTAGTGGAGGTCAGCTGCTGGGGCTGGGCCCCTTGTGGTGGGGAAGGTTCTCACTCGTCCCTCTCTGGGGCGCCCAGAATGAAAACAGCCTGGCACAGAATACAATTTGTAGCTTGCCGGGCTCTCCAAATAATTTGTGCATTATTGCACATAATTCATGATTTTGCACAAGATTCATGATTTAAAAACCACTGTAGCACTGTTGCACTGTGGCACTGTCGTCCCAATTTGCTCAAGCGGGCACCAGTAATGTCTCCATTGTGAGACTTATTGTTACTGTTTCTGGCATATCGAATACACCACGGGTAGCTTGCCATGCTCTGCCCTGCAGGCAGGATACTCTCGGTAGATTGTCGGGCTCTCCGAGAGGGGCAGAGGAAACGAACCCGGGTTGGCTGCATGAAAGGCAAACACCCTACCCACTGTGCTCTCGCTCCAGCAAAGCAGTATTAACAGAATAGCAAGATTATAATGGTTACATGCACATCCTGTTAAGTTTTAAGATTCTCTGCTTTTTGCTTAGAAAGTCCGGCTTCTCATGGCAAGGGGACCCCGGTACATTGGGGGTGGTAAGGAATAGAAATAAATACCCAGAGCTCAGAGTCAACCACACTGATTTCACAAGAGACAAAAATTAACAATAAAACTTAAAAAGGTGCCTAGCAGGATGGCAGGCTGGGGTTGGGGGTAGGGAAGGGAACCTTGGAGCTGTGGTGAAGGGGAGGTGACCTTGGTGGTGGGATTGGTGCTGGAATATTAGATGCCTAAGACTCAACTATGAGCAACTGGAAATCACAGTGCTTTAATAAAATAAAATTGCAAAACGGAATAGCTGCTTCTCTTGCAAGTTATCATCTGTTATATACAATAAATATAATCTTTGTTAAATGACGGCAGCCATGGAAAGGTCTCCCTACAGGACACTATCATTTGAAGGGAAAAGCTCACAGTGCGGCTTCACAGAAAAGCAACTCTAGTGGCTAGAAAGAAGAAAAGTTTTCACTAATATTTCTAATTAAAGCCACTCATATCTAAAGCTATCTCAGATTACAGAAACTTAGAATTCTGGAGAGAATTCTAATTTTGTATCAACGTGAATATTTTTACTTGGACTGAAATCAAATCGAATTTAGTAGAGAATGGGGATGTGAACTCACTCCCTAGCTGCAATAGCTACACTGAAAGAATTTTACACCATTATTTTTTAAAAAATTGAATTATCATGAGATATATGATGACAATGTTTTGCGATTGTTTTTCAGTCATACATTTATTTTAATTCATGACACTGTATAGGACTTTCTTCATATTGAAGTAGTCAATATAAAGTGCTAAGAAGTTATAAATTCTACACCTTATTTCATAGATTTTTGAAATATACTGAATGTCAGTATATAATATCAGGTTGGAATTGAAATGAGGCTAATCATGTTGCTAAATAAGGGATATTATCACTTAAAATTAATATATGAGCATTTATTCCTGGAATTATTTTGATATTATTTTAATAATTATACTACCTGTGCATTCAAAGCATATTAGAATTATTTCATATAATAATTATATATTATATATTATTAATAGCACTGTATAGCACTGTTGTCCCATTGTTTATCAATTTGCTCGAGCAGACACCAGTAATGTCTCCATTGTGAGACTTTTTATTACTGTTTTTGGCATATCGAATACGCCACAGGTAGCTTGCCAGGCTCTGCCTTGTGGGTGGGATACTCTCAGTAGCTTGCTGGGCTCTGTGAGGGGGTGGAGGAATCAAACCAGGGTTGGCCACATGCAAGGCAAATGCCCTACCCGCTGTGCTATCACTCCAGTCCATATATATTATTAATATTTTGTGATAGTACAGCGGGTAGGGCATTTGCCTTGCATGCGGCCAACCTGGGTTCAATTCTTCCACCCCTCTTGGAGAGCCCAGCAAGTTACCACGAGTATCCCACCCACATGGCAGAGCCTGGAAAGCTACCTGTGGTGTATTCAGTATGCCAAAAACAGTTGCAGTGCTATATTATTATAAATATAAATTTTTTACATTTTATTGTTAATAGTAATTCTAACACGTTAAGAAAGTTAATTTTAATCTTTTTATTTTGGGGTTCCAGGGATCAATCCTACGACCTTATACACGGAGGTATATGCTCCTATCATTGAGTTATATTTTGGCTCTAAGGATCCATTTTTACAACTGCATACACATTATATGAAATGCATATATTTTTAATGTCATAGCTTTTTCCCATTTGTAAGGCACTTGAACCATAGATATTTTAAAATAACAGACCCTCACCCCACTTGCCATTAACTATTTAGATAGAACTTTTCGCAAAGCCGACCTTATGACTGGAGGTAGAAAGTTCATTGTTGGGTGATCGTGACAATGGCAGCTATCTTTCTTATAATGGCATGACAGCCACATTTATCTGAGCCACACGTTAATCCTGACTCTTCTCTCCCCAGTGACAAAGAATCAGCCTATGTTCTCTTTCATTCCCTTGACAGCACTTAAAATATTTGAAGACAGCTGTCATGTCTCCGGTAAGGTCTCTTTCCGTGGGGAGGAAAAGTCTCTCCGTTTTGTTCTATGCTCTCTCTCTCTTCTCCCCACTCTGCTTCATGCAGCTTCTCCATGAGAGCATCTTCCCATCACAAATTACTGCACTCTCTCTCTTGTTTGTCAATTACTCATTTAAAATGACAGAGATAGGAGAGAGAGACAGAGAGAGAGAGAGAGAGAGAGAGAAAGAGAGAAAAGCAAAGAGCCTGCCATAGAGGCGGACCATGAGTAGGGTTGGGGGGGTCACAGGAAGAAACTGTGGACATCGGTAGTGAGAAATGTACACTGGTGAAGGGATGGGTGTTGGCGCATCCTATGACTGAAGTCCAGTTATGAACAACTTTGTAACTATGTATCATATGATGACTCAATTTTAAAAAATCAATTAAAAAAGATTAAAAAAAAACACTGGGAATTTAACAACAACAAATACAACACTCAAAACTGAACACAATCCCAGGTTCTGTAGTTTGATTGGTAAGGACACAAAGGTAATTGGGTTACGTTCTGCTAACTGTATTTCTATTAGTACAACATGAACACACACAAGAGGTTTTCGTACTAGGTTACACTGTTGATTTATGTTTAAGTTGTGGTTAAGAAATCGGTAAGGGTCCGATAAACAGGATTGATAATACTGGACAGAGTGAAGAGTGGATGGAGCTGATATAGATTGGTCCAGCACCTGTAAATTGGAATAAATGGCCTATCACCAAGATCACAGGCACAGAGAAAATCATCAGTGGCAGAAGCTAGACCAGAAATGGTAATTTAAGAAAATTACCAAAAGGGGTTATGTTTTCTGAGAACTAACAGTTTGGTGAACAGCAAGAATTCAGAAAATCTGGAGTTACTGTAGATTAGAACTACTTTCAAGACACCTAAAAGTAGGATAATTCATAGAATAAGTAAATAAACCAATATTATCAATCAGTAATTAGATTTTAAAAATCCCTAATTTCTGGTGTGACTATAGTTCACTTGGGTTAATTCAATTAATAAGGACCACTTGTTCCCCATAAACATCATATTGATGATATGATAGTTATTATTTATTTAAACCTAAATTTTACCCACGACCTATTTTATTATTCAATAAATGAGGAACTCCTCATTTATTAGTTTATTATTTATTATTTAATAATTAAATAATACCTATTTTATTATTCAATAAAAGAGGAATTCCTCAATATTAAAATGGAATAGATGGCATAGTTTATTTTCTCTGATTAAAATGTTTAGCACTTCACAAGAATATTGGCTGTTGTACTTGCTCTGATAAAATTTGCTTATTTATATGCTTTGGCCATTTTGTATTAATCTTTTTACTACTGTCTCATAGATGGTTTCAAACATATTTTTCATATTAGACTTTTGTAGATACCTAATATGCATATTAATATACATTTGACAAAAACACACAATTCTTCAGTCAGAGAGCCAGCACAGCAGTCCGGGGATCACGTTTTGTATGTGTGGGCCCTTGTTCAAACCCTCGCCCCCAAGAAGCCCCCGAGCTGTCCTCTCACTGGCAGTTCTCAGCATGGAGTCACTAGTGGCCCCAGACCACCTGAGCCCTGCTCGGAGACCCAAAGATTACAATCTGGAGGAGCTGGAAATCGCTAAAAAAGAATTCCCAATTCTAAACAGAAATTAAGACAACCATAGCATGTTAAGAAAATGTGTAGACACCTGTCCCAGTCCTCACTCCACATGAATTTCAAATTAAATCAAAGATGAATGACGGAAACACTGATGAAGACTGGAATGGCAGTGCATCTTTAAAATAGTGTGGAGATTACAGGGTGCTACGGTATAGCTGCCCGCACCTTTTGGCATCCTTTATTTTCTAATATCAAACGTTCTCGCCATGCCCAAGCTTGACTGTTTTAGCCAGAGGATGTAGGGGGAAGAAATCCCCTTCAAATTCTGAACAGCTTCACTGCTGAAGGCCAGAACACAGGAGCTCTGATGACAGACCCCTCATCACCCGAGTGGACCCGACAGCAGAGACTATCTGATCCCAAAGACCTGCCCCTAGAAGGAGCTGCGGGAAGACCAGAGCAAAGATGCCACTTTCAAGACTTCGGCCTCAGCTTTAGAGCAGGCAGACTTTTTCCTCCTGCTGGTTTCATGGAGTCCTTGGCTGAAAGAAACAAAACCAGCTTTCAAAGTCCTGCTCAGCCATGTAATTCTCACATCCAGAGCCAGAACCTCCTAGCTTGGAAGTTGTTCTAATACCCAAGCCGCTTCCGCTCTGCTGGTCAGTCTAACAGAGTCAGTGCTTCTCAGCTACTTCTTAAAAATATAATTGATTTTTTACTCTCATTTAGGCAACCTGGTTACAATAGTATTGGTTTTATGGCAATATTTATGGAGCTCACCAACTCAGCTTATTGCTTCAAAGATTCTATAGAATAGTTGGATTCTGTAGTTAGTTCCTATAGAATATTTCAATCAGTAATATAGTCCCAAATATTTTCTAGAAAACCCACTGTGTTGAAAGGAAGTAACAAATTCCCAACATAATTAGTTGAATTGAATGCTATTCAAATATAAATCAACAAAATTTAAAACCAATATAAAACAAGACAATGTGATACTGGAAATTTAAGTAAAATAATGAATTAATGAAGATATCTTTTGCTAACTAGAAAAACATTAGAACAGAGTAGTAATGGGGACTATTGGATTCAAAGACAGATATAAAACATAGGGCATTTGCTTCCTAAATAATTCTTTCCAGTTATTTTGTTGGCAAAATCCCAGAATGGCTCATCAATCAAACATTTATCATAATATTATTGTAATAGTAGTTTTTAAAATACTTTTAAATACTTTAAATACTATGATTCTTAATAGCAGTTCATAATATTTTATAAAATTCACAATGACACTGGCCAAGCAAGTGAAAACAGAGATAAATGAATGGGACTATCTCAAACTAAGAAGCTTCTGCACCTCAAGAGAAACAGTGACCAAAGTACAAAGACAATCTACAGAATGGGAAAGGATATTTATGCAGTACCCATCCGATAAAGGGTTGATAACAAGGATATACAATGCACTGGTTGAACTCCACAAGAAGAAAACTGCCAACCCGATCAAAAAATGGGGTGATGAAATGAACAGAAGCTTTCCTAAAGAAGAAATCTGAATGGCTCAGAGGCACATGAGAAAATGTTCCACATCACTAATCATCAGGGAAATGCAGATCAAAACAACCATGAGATATCATCTCACACCACAGAGACTGGCCCACATCCCAAAAAACAAAAGCAACCGGTGTTGGCGTGGATGCGGGGAGAAAGGGACTCTTCTTCACTGCTGGTGGGAATGCCGACTGGTTCAGCCCTTTTGGAAAACAATATGGACGATTCTCAAAAAATTAGAAATTGAGCTTCCATTTGACCCAGCAATACCACTCCTGGGAATATATCCCGGAGAGGCAAAACGGTATAGTAGAGATGGCATATGTATTTCTATGTTCATTGCAGCACTGTTTACAATAGCCAGAATCTGGAAAAAACCAGAGTGCCCCAAAACAGATGACTGGTTAAAGAAACTCTGGTACATCTACACAATGGAATACTATGTAGCTGTCAGAAAACATGAAGTCATGAAATTTGCATATAAATGGATCAACATGGAACGTATCATGTTGAGTGAAATGAGTCAGAAAGAAAGAGACAGACATAGAAAGATTGCACTCATATGTGGAATATAATGTAACTGAGAAGTACAAGTTGGCAACGATGCAACTTCTGGCAGATATCTCTCTGGACTTAGTTACTAAAATACTAAATTACAGAAATCCAAAACTGAGAGACCACTAAGTGTGGTCACTCGACCTCATACCTCTTCATCCTCAGCAATGGAAAACAAATTATCTAATGCTTCCTTTTCAGCAGGTCTGACTTTAGGGGAGAGACTCTCCAAACAATAATAGTTAGTTTTGTTGAAATATTGTATGCAATCAAAGTGAAAGTAAAGTGAAATTTATTAGTTACACAGGCGGGGGGGGGCTAAGGGTGGGGGGACTAGGGGAGTGGGGGGGTTAGGGGTGTGGGGGGGCGGGGTGGAGCTATACTGGGATACTTGGTGGTGGAATATGAGCACTGGTGAAGGGATGGGTATTCGAGCATTGTATAACTGAGATTTAAACCTGAAAACTTTGTAACTTTCCACATGGTGACTCACTAAAAAATTTAAAAAAATAAAACTTAAAAAAAATAAAATTCACAACGACAATATGAAGGATAGTAATGAGTTTTTGCTCTGGACAATAAATTAAAGAGTACTTCAGGCATCACCTGCTGGAGCGATAGCACAGCAGGTAGGACTTTGCCTTGCACGAAGCTGATCCGGGTTTGATTCCTCCGTTCCTCTCAGAGAGCCTGGCAAGCTACTGAGAATATCTCACCCACATAGCAGAGCCTGGCAAGCTACCTGTGGCATGTTCAATATGCCAAAAACAGTAACAAAAAGTCTTGCAATGGAAAGACTGGTTACTGGTGCCTGCTTGAGCAAATTGATGAGCAACGGGATGACAGTGATACAGTGATACTTCAGGCATCACACTTCTACAAGGGTCTGTGAATGACCTGGATTTGCCTACCATCTTTTCTGTATTAGGGTTAGGGTGGGGGGAAGGGTTAGGGTTAGAGTTAGCTGATTGGTCAGGGTTAGGGTTAGATGGTTGGATCTATAATAGAATTTCCATAGCATGTGTTTGTGTAACATGAACAAAACCAGCATTTTTTTGTAATTTAGTTTCATTGATAAATCACAGCCTAATCTAGATCAACCTGACAAGATACAGTGATTATGGCAACAAAATTAAAAAGGAGTTTGAGATTGAGGGACATGGCAATACCTTTTATCTAAATTAAATTCTGAGAACTTTTAAAATTTAATTAAATTATTATGAACATCTAGTAATACAGCCTATGTTCGGCCCCCAATTTCAAGTTCCTATTCATTACCCTTTCATCATCTCTATGATCACCGGACCCCTTTTTTTTTAATCTGATATAACTATCCTTTGCCTCCTTCTCGTCTAGTAACAATTAATTTGTTCTTATAATCTGGCATTTTTATTTTGCTTAATTTGTATGCTAAATCATGAATTTTATTTTTGTGTTTCTCAATGCTGTACTATAATCACACTAACAAAGTAAATCTATAAAAAAATTTGCATAAAGTACTAAATTAATCTCCCAGGTTCAAAATATCACAGAGATTGGGTTAATGGTTAAAGCTCTTTGTGGTTCGACTTCCTGTTTCATTTGGATCTTGAGTGGCCTGGGCATCGCTCAGTGGCAAAAGCACCTGTCTCATCAGCCTGTGGGCAGCAGCATCCCAGATTCTAGCATCTCTCCATCCCACCCACATGCCCAATGCAATCCCGATGGTTCGCTATCTCTGGTGCCACAAGAAAGCATGTCATCTCCAGCTCAGCACACCCAAGTGTATGAGCCCTGCCGTCAGCGCAACAAGCTGCAGTGACCTCCAGTCATAGCAGCAGGAAAGGGAAAGAGAGTGAATCCTCTTAAGGAAAGGAGAAATGCCTGGAGTATTCAGAAGCCAAATCAGAAAGGGATCAAATGTTTTGAATAGCCCATACTATAGAGTAACTCCTAGGGAGCAGATGAATGAAGTGTTTAAATTCTGCATATGGTCCAGAACCAGGAGGCAAATTCCAACCTGTGTGTTTCCAATCAATTGTCAGGATAATTTCTGGCAAGAGTCCCCCTCTATTTTCTATTCACACAAAGCGTAAGAACTATTCAGATTAGCTGCTGGGCTTGATGCAAATTGCAAGAAAATTGCTCAGATTTCAACCATTTCTCTTTACAAAGAAACTGCCTGTGTGCAATTTTAATTTTTCATTCAAAGAACACAGGAAATTAAGTTGGTGATTTCTCTTGTTTTCAAAAGCCATAGTTCTGTCGCAATGTTAAGTATTAACTAACATTTTGAAATGTCTAAGGGAAAAGGAAAAAAAATAATTGTCCAGTGAGTGAAAAGATAGAAAAATCAAGCTTGGGGCTAGAGTAGGTGGGTAGTTGTCTGGCATGCTGCCAACTTGGGTTAGATCCTGGGTGCCCCCCATGTGTCCCCCAAGTATCACCACATGTGATGCAGGAGCACAGAGCCAGGAGTAAACCCTGAGCACTGTTAGGTGTGGCCCCAAAACGAACAAGCAAAGAAAAGCAAAGCAAAAGCAAAACCAAAACTAAAATAATGCACAACCTAAGAGAAAAATGCTATCAGCGGGGAAAATAAACCATTTCAAGGGCCAGAGATAGTACAGTAGGGGAGGCCGTTCATACAGCTGCTCCGATGGCCGCTTTGCCTCCATTGCCAGCGCTAGGTGTGGTCCCAAGCCCCGAGAGAAGGGCCGCCTGCACACAGGGCCAGGAGTAAGACCCGAGCATCCCCAGCTGCGTTCTCCCCTTCAAGAAAACCAACAAGGTCAAGATAAGGAACTCAATGTTTCCGTTTGATGGTTTGGAAAATCGTCATTTACAAATGGATTTCAAAATAATTATTAGTGAGAGTCATGATGCAGAATTTGATGAAGATTAGATAAATGAATTTGAGCAGTGCCTTTGCTTGAGAGCCTAGGTTTTATTGTGTAATTGAGAAGGAAAAATTTTTTGGGGGGGAAAGTGAAATTTCCCCTTAACATTTTACATTCCTCTTAATATGGTTGAGTAAACTAACATCAGACAGCTCAGTCACGATCTATTGGAAATATTATTAGATGCAGCTGCTGAGATAATGAAGGATGTATGTAACTTATAAGCCAAGAAAGCCTACCAGGCACTAGATCTTCCAGGAGAGAAAGGGAGACTGGCACAGCAAGGAGAGTGACTTACCTGGACACTGGTGCCTGCATGCCACTTGAAGGAACTCGCTCATATAAGGATCATTTCTGGTAACAGCTCAAACTCTTATTATAATCTCTAATCTATTTATCTATGTATTTATTTACCTATTTATTTATTTATTTATTTATCTATCTATCTATTTATTTATTTAATGCTGTTTGGGTCACACTCGGCAATGCACAGGGGTTACTCCTGACTCTGCACTTAGAAATTACTCCTGGCGGTGCTTGGGGGAAAAAACTCAATGAAATAAATGCCTCACCAAAAATACTTTACCCAGCTAGACTCTTATTCATAACAGAAGGAACAACACACAGTTTCACAGATAAACAACAGCTCAGGAACTTTATAGAATCAAAACCATGGTTACAAGAACAACTGAATGGGCTACTTTAAGACAAGACAGGCCCCTCAAATACATCAAATTTCAGCATAAAGATTGTTATGGAGGAAACTCCATAACAATAATCTCTCTCAACGTTAATGGGCTAAACACACAAATTAAAAGAAACAGAGTGGCAGGATGAATTAGAAAATTGATCCCGACTATCTGCTGCCTGCAAGAAACACATCTCAGGGCCGGAGCGATAGCATAGCAGGTGGGGCGTTTGCCTTGCACGGGGCCGACCCGGGTTCGATCCCCGGCATCTCATATGGTCCCCCAAGCACCACCAGGAGTAATTCCTGAGTGCAAAGCCAGGAATAATCCCCAAGCATCGCTGGGTGTGACTCAAAAAGCAAAAAAAAAAAAAAAAAAGAAAAAAGAAACATCTCAACAGTCAGAGCAAACACAGGTTCAAGGTCAAAGGCTGGAAAACAATCCTACAGGCAGGCAAACAACTCCCATAAAAAAGTCAGGGTAGCCATCCTAGTATCTGACCACACTGATATCAGACTAAAGGAGGTGACAAGAGACAGTGAAGGTCATTTCTTTTTGATAAAGGGATCTGTACAAC